>NW_017307250.1:376751-434663 GCF_000935625.1 Nanorana parkeri
ATATATATATTTGTAGTCTTATTAGTGTATTAGTGCACTCTTGCAACAACAAAGTTAAGTACAGTCCGTGATACTAACAGTTACATTTTCAGAACAAGCATTCGGAGCCTACCCCTTTCTTCTAATGTCCAAGTGATATAGGTCAGATACAGAATCTAAGCTGTAATACTAGGCACTAAAACACTTTAGATAATACATGTTCCGTGGATATTATTCTTTAAATATAATTGTAACAAATAACACGCACACAAAAAAAAAAATCTTTAACAGTAACGGGAAGTCAGCTTTCAAGAGAAAGATGACTTCCATATGTCTCCCTCATGCTCCCCATCTGTTAACAGGGCAAAAGAGCTTCCTGTCTGAAGTTGGCCTTCCAGACCATTACAAACATGTTTATACAAAGAGAAAAAAAACTCCAGGTAACTACTCTTATCAACACTGCAGGCTGACCACACACAGTGTGAAGAAAATACATTTCCTTGGGAAAAGAAGAAAAATAAATATATCAAATAATACACAAATAAACACAGACACAGTCTAAATGCTGAAAAATGTGAACAGTAAAATGGCACATGGAAAATGGATGTGTTGTGCCCAGTTTTCTTGTGACATGCCCATAATTTCTTTAACAGATGTCTAGGCAAATTGACACAATGGATACGCAGGTACAGTCACTAAATAGAGGAAACAAGATTCGAAGCATAAACACTGTTACTTAACAATCTCTACTGTTCAGTGTAATGTTTCCAATTATTTTTATTTCTAGAGATCATCAGCTTTTTCTTTAATCTTACTTATATGACTTTTTTTCCCTCAATTCATGTGTAGTCATGCATGTTTAAATTTTATACTATAGCTAGTAGAAATACTGACCAGACCTAAATGCCATCTCTGTCTGTTAATGTTAACATAACTCCTGTCTTCTACATTTCACAGCATATTGCAGAACACATTTTAAATAACTGCATGCCTGCGAGCTTAACAACAGTATATGTACAAAATATAATTAATGTATTCCTCCATATTTCAATGCAATAACCTTGATAATATTTAATATAGGAATATTAACACTGTCATATTCCAGTGGCATACCACAATGTCTAAAATTATGGACCAAATAAATACAGAGAATTGCTAATATTTAAACACTGGTATAAATTTGCCTTATCTAATAATAATATTTATGTGTCTGTATCTATTTCATTTTTTCTCATGTGCGTATCCAGAGTAAATTAATTTATTACTGATTTAAATATATAGTAATCTGTAAGTACATCAAGCAAGAGTTTTGTGGCGCTGTATGTTTAAGGACAATACAAACTTGGATTACCTGTATCAACATGTATTTTAATTGAATAGAATAAAGCATAATGAACAGTTGCAAACTGTAATTATTGTAATTTTATGTCTTGAACAATATACTCTTTTGTACAACCATGTTCACCTTGCATGCAACAAAATCCAAAGGAGATGTAGGCTCCTTATCAGCCTGTGCCGATGGAATCGTGGGATTGGCTGGAAGGAGTTGTCATGTGTCTGCCTGTCTACACTTGCTGTGCAGAACATCCTCTCACCTGTACAGCAGGCACAGACAGGCAGTCACATGACAACCCAGCCTGAGTGACTACCAGCCAATGGCAGCGCAGCTCTGGAATTCTATAGCAACTACATCTTGAGATAAAGTACCACAGCATCAGCTGCAACTACGGCATAGCAAGGATTGGTTTTATTCTGTCGACGGAAAAATAACATGTACTTGACCTTTTTCCTAGTTCTTAATGCATTTCCTATATGGTCTCGTGAGATCTGAGCTGAATAGTTTAAACAGGGGCCAACTCCACAATAAAAACAAATTTTTTGATGTTGTTGCACTGCTTTGTTAGATGTTACTGTACTGGCTGTAATGTATTACACACTTTCTAAGCCATTTTTAAAAGTTATCTTCGCCCAATGCTTAAAATCCTCAAGAACTGGATTGAGTGTAAGGGGTTTTGTAGTGTGCACATTTTTTAGTAGTACTAAACTTCAATTCAAGGCTGGGCAATTCCGGCCCCCCAGCTGTGCTTCAACTACAAATCCCAACATGATTCTTCCTCTGGGAGTCATGCCTATAACTGTTAGTTTTGCAATGCCTCATGGGACTTGTAGTTCCACAACAGCTAAAGGGCTGCTTTAAATTCACCAATCATAATGTCCCATGTCAGTCTTCTTAGTTTTAGGTTTTTAACTTTAATTTGTCTATGCTTCTAATGTGGCTAAACCTCTGAATAGACTTATATGTATCCTTTAGTACCTTCATTATTTACATGTTAATTAAAAGGTCAGTTCACACATTTTATTTCACTGTAGTAGCAGTACAAGTATATCTGTCATGGACTTTTTATAATCTTAGAACATGAGCTCTTAGGTCTATCCAACCACTGCAAGAGCCCACTGGCTAATTGATTTAGTGAACACTACAAAAAATGCATTAGCATTGACTTTTCTCTTGTTGCGGACGTTGAAGCAAGAGTCCCCTGTGTGCAAAGCAGACCTGGGAATTGCACGGGGTGGATCTTTCCAGTGGAATCACCAAAAGATGCAAGAAGGCAATGAAAGAGTAAGTCTACCTATATCCAGCCATAACTGAAAAGTGAGTTTTGTGTGAGTTAACCCTTTAGTCCTCGATACTTTGTGAAATACATTTTTGACTTTGGAGTCAACCTTTAAAGTCAATAAAAACTGTAATGCCACCAATAGAAGCAAATACTACTAGCAGTTATCCTGCAGCAATAATATACCTAATCCACAGAGCCAAAACTGCAACTCGCCTTGCCTGTCTCTGTGAATGTCATAAACCAAGGAGAAAACCTGGACTTTTTTAATATAATAGACCTGTAAGAGATACACTATATAAACGAATGAAATTACATTCACAATACCAAAATTAATAATCATAATCATAACTGTAATATTATATATAAAAATGAATATATAACTCATGAATGAGTGTGTGACTATATGAGTATGTAAGTGCAAATGAGTGACTTTGTCCCTAATCTGATTAATGGGGATAGAATGTAAAATAATAATATAAATATAATAATCCTTACATACAAAGCCACAAAGTAATGCTTTCAATGTGCAGCTTTTCGGCAAAGAAAAGGTTAATCTAAGAAAGAAAACTGAAGCAAGCAGAGAGCCTCCTTAATTGGGCTCATTCCAGTGGTGAGGGTTATGAGCGACAGCTAAAGTATAACAGAGCCTTTATTTTCATGGCTCGTTGGGGGCCCTCTGTTTGCAGAAAGGGTAACAACGCCACACACCAGATGGTCTCGTTTTCAAATTCCAACTGGAAAACTCACGACATCCAGATAAATGCAGACATTTTATTTTTTTTCATTAAAAAAACAATGCATAGAGAATGCTTGGGGGTAAATCTGTGTGGCCTTTAGGAATTAAGAAGGAATTTTCTTCCACATCCAATTTGGCCAGGAGCAGCTATTTAATTATGTTAGTGTTTAGTTTTAAAACATTGTTGAACAAGCAGTGAGCTCTATGTCGCAAATAAATCTTGCTTAATACATACTTAGATGGAAAACTGTTCTCTTTTTGGAAGGTTTTATTTTACATACACTTCCTATATGTTATATTAGTTACAGCTATAGGCACAAAAAAAAACAAATTACAAAATAAGTAATCCATATCGACCTACAACTGACTCATGTGCTTGTGACGCAGTGCAACATACAAGTTTATAACTATTATAACTAGTATTTCAAATGCAGACAAAAAAAGTGCCTTAAGCAAATCAAAGCATGCTTTGCTATTTGAGGCTCATAATCAAGTTAACTGTTGTTAGTGTGAGCAGAGGTGGTCTGTAAATGAAGGATCAGAGCCACGCCAAACCAGCAGTAAGCTAAACATCACGGAGGTCTTTCTGATATTTACTGGCTGACACAATTTTCTGGTCCCTAGGTTTAAGAAGCTACACTATCACATCTCCGGGGAAAAGCAAAACAACTTGGAAAGGAAAAGGACAACTTCCTTTTTCATTAATGTCAGGGAATGGGTCACATACACGACTGGAGCATAAGTGATCACACACATTAGCTAAAGAGGCTGTAGCACTGAAATGCAAAGAAAACACAATACAGTGCTGTCTATGTCAGCTAAATTTTCTAGTTAGCGCATATCCACCGAGTTGGTAGCTTAATGACAACTTAATTATCACATTAGTGGGCAGTATTTCACCAAACTGCTCAGCAAATGCTAACTACATTGCAGTGCATGTTGTTGACTCAGAGGCATGATATGCAGATTCCACCTAGAAACCAATTTTACTGTAATTATTGGTGTGTCCTAAGATGCAGTATATTCTAGTGTCAGAATGATATGTGAATTATAGTTAAGACTGCAGTACTGCAGAGTACTGTACTCTGCAAAAATCATTACATTTGTTTAGGTTCACAGAAACACATCACCTAAAATTTAAAAAGAAAAAAAAAAAAGAATGTAAATCACAACTGCTTTTCTGTGAAACAATAAGACCTCATTGGCATGTATGTGTAAGTGCACCACTGGACCTTGATGCCTAGCACGAATAATATAGCTTTAAAGAGAACCAGTCACATCTGGGCTTATGCAGGAAATTCAATATGAACTCCAATATGAACTTTAAAAATGAACTCCAGGCAGCCAATAAAAAAAAAACAACAGCAAATCCAGATATGTTTTTATTTAAAAAAATTATTACACGAGAATTATGGGGTGAGTGAAATACACTCATCCTCATTGTTAGAGCCGACGTGTGACATTAAATCTGTCACACGTCGGATCTTTTGACTGGGAAGTGAGAGAGCTGCAGTATGTTTTCGCTCACCTCCCTGCAGAGAGAGTCACTGCTCCCCGCAGGGATTCCCACTTCCCTAGCACTGACTGAGGGACGGACAGCAGAGAGTGCGGGCATAGCTGTCTCTGTGCCTACATAGGCAGAGCCAATTGTGGATATCTACAGTAATGATGGAATTCGTCCTGGTTGTGGCGTTCTCAGCATATAGCGGGTAATAGCCCGCTATATACTGAGTTTTGGGTCACGGGAGGACGTTAGCATACATCCTCCCATGATCCTAAAGAAACCTACGGGAAAAAAAAGTTACCCCATAGTTCTTTTTTAACTGCTTGCTGTCCGGCCATTGTAAATAAACGGTCGGACGACAAGCTCCCATTTTTTCGGCTGGCACGCGCCCTCTAGCACGTGCATGGGCAGAGAAAAAAAATTTAAAATGTAAACAGCCATGAACGGTTGTTACACAAAGAAGCGATCGGCGGCTTTATAGCCGTCCGATCACTTGTATGTGCTGCCATTGAGTTGTCATTTCTCTAGCTGCTATAACCAGAGAAAAGGCTGGTGAAGCAGATCTCTGCTTCATCAGCTTAGTTGGGGATCCCCAGGTGACATTAGGGGTCTTGGAGACCCCTAATGTCTCCATAAAAAGGACCTGTCAGTGTGTCTGTGCTATCACATGGGGGATTGTTAACCCCCCTATGTGATAGCAATAACATTAAGTGTAAGAAAAATAAAAAAGGAGAAGAAAATAAAAGTCACATATAAATATATATAAAAGTGTAAAAAAAATGTAAGTCCCCCACCCCTACATATAAACATAAATACGCGTCGGGTGCGCCAATGCGTGAAAACGACAATTGCGCTACACATGTTACATATCGTCTCGAACATCGGAGTGAGAGCTATAATTTTAGGGCCATCAATCACTCATAACACTAAACTGATGAGTGGTAAAAGCTTTTAAAGCGTCGCCTATAGCCAATTTTGAGTATTGTAGTTTTTTGAGGTTTCACGGGTGCGCGCAATTTTAAGGCTTGACATGTTTGGTGTCTGTTTACCTGACGTGACCCCATCTTATATTTTACCAAAAAATTGGGTAATCATAAATGTTTACCCAATGCAGAATTTAATATAGGGGAAACAGTTTTTCCCCCAAAATTTTCAGTAATTGTTCCTTAATATAGTAAAAAAGAAAGCTCTATGTGTCCCCAAAAAATGGTATAAAATGAATTTCAGTATAGCGTTGCATGATGGAATAAATGTCAGTCAAAGTACCGCAGCGCTGAATACTGAAAAATGGCCTGGCCAGGAAGGGGGTGTAAACACCCCAATCTTCAAGTGGTTAAATGTATTTCATCCTCTTGTAATTTTCTGTAGGCCAGCACTAAGACTGGGAGAAAGATGAGCATCACATGAGGCAAACCAGGTGTCCTGCATGTTCACGTACTGACAAGAAACAGGCTGCCAGAAAGAGAGAGCAGAGAGATAATCTCATAATTTAGCTGATGCTCCTTTACCAACCAATAACAGGCTGGAGGCCAGGGATTGACTAGGATTATTAAACTCTGGATATAGCTCCCCCTTACAACTCCTTTCCCATCACTAATCCCCCTAACGTATCGCTAGGTTACTTAAAAAACAAATCTATCTCTAAAAGCCTAAAATACTCACCCTAATTTGTGGTCATGTAACCAGCCAGCTCACAAGTCTTCTATCTCAGAGGAGGGTCCTTCTTCAGGTATCCACATTACTGCCTGGGACACTTTCTATTGGATGTCCAGCAGAGAAAATGAAAGACTGCTGATGACATCAGGAAATGAGACCAGTCTACTGCAGCACTTGATTAACTGGCTGTGGCACCTGGCAGCTGGGAAGGCATTAACAATGGACTTAGTCGAGTAAAAACATAAGCATTGAAGGTTATTTAATTTAAAAAAAACAACCTCTAAATGGGTGATGGGAGGGTGATCGAGAGGGAGGAATGAAAGGGTGTATTCTCCTGCCTGGAGATGGGCTTTAATTGCAGGAGAAAAAAGTGAGGTCACCAGGCTGGTTGTTCTATCTGGCAGGGCTATGCCACTCTCAGGACTGGCTGGACAGATACACAAGTCCTTTGGCAGGTAAGACAGCTCTCACATATGTATTTCAGTGGTTTATTTGGCTATTTGCCAACTCTAAAAAAAAGATTGCTATTCATCCTTATTGAATTTTTCTTACTTGCACTGTTGCCTGGGGATTATGGTTGCAATGTGTGAAAGGGTGATGATACTGCTACTGGATGATGACCAATGGCACCATAAATGTTCTAATTCACCTGCCTTTTCTAAAGGTTGAGTCCCACTGCCTGTCAGTGGTGCTTTGTGGGCTGCTATGGCCTCCTAGCTGCCCTGTCGACTGAAAGTGGACTGAGTGAGATCAAATCGTTTTCTCAGCCTGTCAAGGTAATAGGAAAAAATCCATCTTTTTCTTTTATTTGGCTCCAGCACATAAGGGATGGGCCTTAACTCTCCTCTCCCAGCCAGTGCAGGATATGTAAGGGTTCTGACTGGCCCCTGGCAACATGATAATAAGACGCACCTGGCCAGTCTGTAAGCAGTGGCAGTTTGCATGCCATTGAATTGCATGCCGGGAGTAATTTGATCTTGGAAACCTCCAATGTGGGAGACGGTGAGTGCAAGACAATTTCCATTCACTTCTTTGGTTAATTATTATTATTATTACTGCAGGTATTTATATAGCGCTGGCAATTTATGCAGCACTTTACATAGTTGCACATTCATATCAGTCCCTACCCTCAAGGAGCTTACAATCTAAGGTTCCCATCTCACATGCATACACAGAGGGACAACTTAGAGAGGAGCCAATTAACCTACCAGCATGTCTTTGGAGTGTTTATAGAGTTTCACATACTTACATGTAAGGTCTATTGAGTTCAACCAATAGAAAAAAATGAATAAATAAACAATATGAAAACCTCCATATATAGAAGCCTATGTCCATAGTTGATACAGTGTATCCAACGAAAAAAAACCTTATACAGCATAGTCTAATGTATTCCACCAGGGATTAAAAGGCAATCAGATATTACCTGGATCAACAATCACTGGTGTTATGACATGTTAATAGGCCAGCTACTGCATATTCTGGGCTGTCTAGAACTAGTTTCTGAAGAAGTCTATTCCACGTTTTCACAGCTCTTACTGTGAAGAAGCCTTGCTGTATGTGGCAGTTAAACTTCTTTTCCTCCAGATGCAAAGAGTGCCCCCTTGTCCTTTGCAATTAATAACTTTGCACCCTTAAACACCTCTTCTCAAGAGATAATAAATTCAGTTCAGCTAAGATTTCCTTATAGCAGAGGTCTTCCACTTGCACTCTCTCCAGTGCCCAAAACTGAACTGCATATTTCAGATGAAGTTTTACTAATGCTTTGCAATGGAGCAAGATTATTTCTCTCTTTGTGGAGTCTATACCCCTTTTAAGACAAGCGATACATCTTGGACAGAGAGCGGGTGAGTGACACATTTTTGTGGTCCTAAGCCACATTCTGTGTGCCTAATGGCACGTATATCAGCCCTCAGTGTTTGTACTCACAAACGTCAGTAACAGCTGCATCATTTCTGGTTTTCTCAATTATCTTAAGTATCTGAAATAAGAACAGTCTGTGTTGCTTTTAATATCCAATTAGATGCCCCTTCATTATCCAACTGCAGTAGTGTAAACAGCAAAGGAAGAATCTGGGTGGCTTCTATGGGCAAAATACAGAGTTTATATTTACACCTTTTTATGATAAGTGAGGTCTTGTGTTCCTAACATTCTAAATTTCAGTATCTGTTAATCAGTGTTGCACACATAGTCCACACTTACAAGCATCAATAGCTGTGTCTATCCATCAATGACAAGTACTATGCAATGCAGTTCTTGGAAGCGGTGTTTTTATAAGCCAACATTATTCACTGTCTGCATGGTGACATACAATCCACTGCAACTGCAAAAGCTTCTAGCTGAAGGGGTACTTAGATCATGCTAATGAGTGCAACCCTAATTGTGTGGAACGCTGTTAAACTAAAAGAGGAGAGGAGAAGGTGGGAGGAAACGGTATTTTTAAATTTAATTTACTATATTTTACACACAGTTCTACAAATTATGGAAAGAATTCAAATCAGAAAAAAATGGACTGCACTTTTTGTGTCTTATTGGCCTTTGTGTCTTATTTCACTTTTACCAACAACCAGCCGGAAATTCAGCTGTCATTAATATTAATGTGCCATCTTCTGTTTTTAAAAAGAAATATTTAAGGAAACAGTTTATGGAAAAATGCCCCTTAAAATGTTGAAATTGTTTCAGTATTAGACAATATCTGTTTTATTAGTGTGTGTGTGTGTGTGTGTGTGTGTGTGTGTATATATATATATATATAAAAAAATATATATTTCCCACCAAGGGCAGGTACTGCACTCAGATAGGAGTAACAGGCAGTCCAGTGGTGGAAGAGCCACTCACTGGTCAAGTATTGAAGCAACATAAATACATTAATTTATTTTATGAATACAAGACCTATGGCTTGCTCTTCCACTGGACTGTTTATATAAAGGAAAGCAATGGGAGCATCCAGCATCCAGGCACCACACTACAATCAAAACTCAAATTCTCCTCTTTATATGAGGCTCCCACAGTCCTATATAGAACACTATGCCAAAGTTTAACATATACATAATTAAATCACTCAAAAGTAGAAAAGCTTTAATGTTAAAATCATTATAAACAAGGCTGTCTCACATAATACCACGTGATATGGTGTCTGTGACCACCAGAATCTATAGTAAATATGACCTGTGGACCACAAAAACAAAGGTCACAGATATTACACATACAGTGATGGCATGTCGATCCCTAAATGCAGATAAAGAAGTGTAAGATAAGAGACTCGATTGCTAGGGTTTGGCATTTTATTATGCCAGTAACAATTCACATCCTTTACTAAGTCCATGTAAAGTTGAGCACAATACTGTCCAAATTAAAGTGAAAATCCCCTCAAAACATACTGCGTGAACATTCTGGATGCTAAAGGTAATGGGACAGCAGAGGAGCTGATATTTAAACCACTCAAATTTTTAAAAAAGTGGGGTTCAAGAGACTCCGTCACTTTTAACTCGCACAATTAACAATTAACTCGCTTTCACGCACCCCCTTGCAGCTCCATTCCTCTGATGGTGTTGTTGACAAATGTCTGGTGCTTCCAGGTATGAGGGAGCATGTGAACTCCTTCCAGGTACAGTGCTCAGGTCTGAGTGGCCACTCGCCATGGTCAAACTTTGAGGCAGTCATTATCCCTGCATATACTCTGATGCCATTTGACATGGAGCTGACACAGGGGTGGGACTTCTGACTTTGATGAACCAATGGAATGACAGAAAAGTGCAGTCAAGGTCAGTATGTGTGTGTGAGGATGGGGGGTTATTTTTTTCAAGAGTACTTGTCACATTGTTGTAAATGGGCAAAGTGACAGGGTCTATTTAAACTGTATTGATCTAGGCCTTTTTCAGGAAAAGCAACTCTTGCTCTATGCATGTCACCATAAAATTCACAGGAAGTCATTAAAAGCTCTTCCCTGTTTCTTACATTCATATTTTTTCTACACTATAGTAAGACTAAAACTGAAAAACAAGCCAATAAAGTTGGTAAACATACTACAAATGTATTTAAATGCAACATAATACAATTGTCTGTCATTCTTCAGTGCAACATACGGTATAAAAAAAAACCCTTAAAGGAAAACTATGAGGTGAGTGAAAATCACTCAACCTCATGGTTCGAGCCGACGTGTGACAATTAAACTGTCACATGTCGGCTCAATAGATCGGGAAGTGAGTGAACACATACCGTCGCTTGCTCATTTCTCGATCATGTCCCTGCAGAGAGCCGTGGCTGTCACTCACGGCTCCCTGCAGGGATTCCCCCCCTTCCCTGTCCGATCCTCCAGCGCTGACTGGGGGCGTGTACAGCTGGCTCTGCCTCTCGATAGGCAGAGCCAGCTGTCAATCACACAGCTCGGTGGATCTCGACAGTAATGTCGCGATCCGTCCCGGCTGCGGCGGTCTCAGTAGCTGTAGCTCGCGGTATACTGAGCTTTGGGTCACGGGAGGACGCTAGCTTGTGTCCTCCTGTGATCCTGGGGAGAACTATGGGGAAAAGCACTGACTCCTTTAACCTTTCGTCCCAGTGTAATGGGAAAGGACTATTGCTGTCACTTTTGTTCTATCTTTATTGAGATTTTTTTATTGACCAAAAAAACTAATATGCTGATGAAACAGTCAGAATTTGCTTCAGATCTGATCTCTCACATCTCCTAACAATTGTGTAGTTCAAGGGGGGCCTTGCAGTATATTAGATCCTGCCACTATTTAATTAGACCTGATATAAAATCTGTGTCTGCTATAATTTTAGGACACCACCCTTGGAATATGTTTACATATTAATTCTCCAAAATTACATAACTGTTAATATTACCGTAGTGACACAGAAGAAGTTTAATGGAGAAGTATTGGAGTTCAGGCCTAACTACACAATCTCTATAGGGAGGTGGGGAGTTATAGATTGATAGATTAGTTAAAATAAATCAGCAGAAACCAGATTTTATATTTTGGGGAAAAAAAATATTCCCTATGGATTCCACTTACCTCATCGTCTTTATACCAGGAAAGGCTCTCTGCAGTCAGAATAAACCAATAGTCTTTGGATCCTCCTTTCATAAGACTGATATTGCTTATAGTCAACCAGCCCTTTCGAATCACCTGCACAGAAAGAGTACATGAAGAAGTAAAACTTTGAGTTTGCAGTTAAGTGTAAGTCTTACAAACCTGGGTAACTCTAACTGAGCCTATGAGGAAAAATCACATAAGCAGTAATCAGTTGATCCAGAGATACAGGTATATTTTTATAAAGGCTGAGTTTGGATCTACATTCTGAGACTCCGTATTGGTTCCTAAATGTTATGGTTGGCCTCATGGTGTGCTGTATGTGTATAGGCCAATGCCTTGGCTGGCGCTCGTGCAGAAAGTTTCTTGGGCAAACTCACCGGCCCAAGTGGCTCCGTCGGCTAACGAAGGTGGGAGGAGCCCGGTGACGTCACAGGACTCCTCCCTCCTTCCCTTCGTTAGCCGTCACGGACATCGACGTCACCGGACTCCTCCCCCCTTCCCCTCGTTAGCCGACAGAGCCACTTGGGGAAGGGGGAAGGAGTCCGGTGACGTCGATATCCGTGACATCACCAGATCGACACTATTCAAAGTTTTTCTAGCTTTACCAGAGAGACAGAACCCTGAGCATTCCGCACCCAGCAAACTGTATAAGAAAGTAAAACCTGACTAGCTGTTGTTTGTGTTCACGCTGTTTGAGCCACTTCCTGTCTATATGCACTCACTCACATGTTCCTGATATGGAGACATTCCCTCACTTTTTGTCTTTATATGCACCATCACCGTGACAGGAAGTTTGTAAAATTCTCTGCATTGGGGAAAAATTTATGGTAATAAAGACCTGACAGATGACTTAACTCTATCCGATTCCATGCATAACTAAAGTAGAAGTTCTAGCTGGAATTCCATTTTAAGCTTTTTTGCATTTTCTGCTGCTAGAAAACACTGGAAATAATGAAAAATGTTTCTCAGCTGTAACATGTTGGCTAAAGTAGTATTATGGCCTCCCATAGCCTCCCAAGAGTTAAAAATAAAAAGCAGCTGCCACATTCGCCTCCTTTCCTTAACTGTCCGCCGGAGACTAAGCAATCCAAAATTGGTCCTTTTTCAGTTAAATGGCTCTACTTCCTACCTGGGCTCTTAGGAAAATGCTTAAAAAGTGTCCCACACCATTAAATGATGCCGATCTCTGCAGTGTTCAGGATCCACCCACTACCAGGGGAAAAAGAGGGTGAAGAAGACATGTGATGTCATAACACTATGCCAAAGACACCTGGAAAAAATGTATGTATAAAGATTCTTTTATAAACAAGCTAACTAATTAGAAAACAACATAATTCCTGAACACAGAAAATACAGTAAAATGATCATAGGAAAATGCGCCCTCTGTGGGAATGGAGCAATTCACAAATTATTATTTTTTTTACAACAAATCAAGTGTCCTCACCATTTGTCAAACAATGCTGAAACTTTACAATGAAGACTCACAAAAGAGGCATACAGATTATTCAAAATTTGAAGATTACAGTGTCATTTGGACTAGCATATGTGAGGAAATGGATGCTTGCTTAGTACATGAAACCTAAAATGAAAAATTAAAAGGAAAATACTCAGGTGTGGATATGTTTTGCCTATTCTTCAAATAATCTCTTATGCAGAACCAAAAATAAGTATTGTTCTACGTTCTATTCTGCAGAGGGATATCATTCCCTTTGGTTTAAAAGCCATGTCATTCAGGATTCATTTTACATCTGCACAATGACCCTAAACATTCCTCAAAGCTATGCTAGGCCTATGGTATCTGAAGTCTAAGAAATAGCAAGAGGTTCTTCCATGGCCTTCCCTCATCACTCTCCAAACCTCATCTCCACTGAATGTCTCTGAGAACATCTGGAAAGGGAAAAGGTGAAACTTATTACAACATCACAAGACATTCTTGTGGATGCTACAAAAGAGTTCTGGAATGCAATTGATTCTTAAACTCTATAAAAACTTGTAGAACTGATTACAGATACAGCAATGATTAAAGCCCAATTTAGATCATAGAAATAGATATGCGGCCAGGCAGATATTGTTACAAATGCTTTCATAGTCTTATCTCTCCACTTTCCTGTTAGAGTAGTAGTATAGTCTATCTAACTACGACTGGCCAGTCCAATAGGCACCAGAGTTGCCCAGCGCAGTAATCAGAACTAGTCTGACTTGGCCCTCCCTCCCCCTGCAATACAAGTCTTTGTGAGGACACAAGGTAAAACCTGGGCTTGCTGAGGATCACAAAGTAGATTTATATCCTTTGTGCTATTGGGAAACATATATTGAAATGTTTTTTTTGCCCAGAGTTTAGCTCTAAGACATTTCCCAACACAAAAACATAAATTATACCATGTGAATGTCAGGACTATAAACCAAAAAAGTGTGAGATTTAAATGGAAAAAGGTAAAAAGTCACCAGCACTCGATTTTTTGAAAGTGAATATGTCCCTTTATTGGACAAAAGACGTCATAGGGGAGCCGACGTTTCGGGGCCACACAGGGTGCCTTCTTCAAGGCAGAAAGTATGACAAAGAAATAATCAAACAACCCACACATATATACCCCCTGTGATCACTCAATAATCAAAGAGATACACACATCATGATGTCATAATGGCGGCAAAAACGCCATCTTTGAAAAAACTCAGAAGCAGTTCAAAAAAAGAATACTATAAACAAACATAAATCGATACATACCAACAATCGAAACTTCCAGGTGCTGTGGCTGCATAGAGGTCGGCATAGAGGCAATATTGATATCCGGAGCACCAATCGCTATGGTACGTATGATATGCTATGATCCGCAATCTATTTCCACCTAACGCAGGCGCGGGAGAAAGACGTCACAGGCAGGGGGGAGACCGTCACGACTCACAAAAAGCGTACGGCGCATGCGCAAAGCTCCATAGGCTATGTGATGCGGTACAAATGGAAGCTTTATGGGTTACCATAGGGACCAGAAATGTTTCGTCAAGGCAGCCGATTCAAAGTGCACTGCCAATATAGCCAATCCGAAAAAACAGGAGACACGAACAAGACTAGAAAAATAGGTAGCCAATCAGACCAATATATAGGCACAGCAATATCCCTGGAAAAGTATATGTAATAGGGCATTAGATATGACGCCAATTTTATGAAAAAACTAACCACATATATAGAGACACGTACTAAAACAGATAAGATATGCATAAAAAACAAACATTTAAAAGACATTTAAAACGGAACAGCACGTAATGTCATGATTGCACATTTGGGCCACAAGTAAAGATAATAGATCAAATTAATAATTAATATACCAAAACAAGCATCATAAATATTTCAAATCTTATTGATATAGTATGCAATGGTTTCTTAATATGAGATTATAGGTCTTTTTTAGTATCAAGGAATAATTTAATTATATAAAAAATCATTAATACTGATATGTTAATATTATATATCTATACGTGGCTGGTGCATATGGATACAAAAGCTCAATACAAAGCAACGTAGTTTATGTTAGGTAAGGTCAATCTGTCAAGAAACAGGATAGGGACAATGAAGTATTGAGTCCTTTCGGTCTAACAGTATTAAGAGTGTGAATCCAAAAGGCTTCTCTACGCAATAATAAATTGTCTCTATTTCCCCCCTAAGGGGTCTATACATCCAAGAAGGAAATTTTGGTTTTAGATACCTCTGGGTTAAAGACAATACCTTCTGCTAGTGTGTTAAGGTATTCTATGAAGATATGCATATCGTCATCTGGACCAGACCAAATGACGAAGATATCGTCAATATACCTTGTCCACAGTTTTACATGTTCAAACAGCTCAGATGGGTAAATACAACAATCTTCAAGATATCCCATAAATACATTTGCATAAGATGGGGCAACAGAACTGCCCATGGCGGTACCCCTTGTTTGGAGAAAATATTGTTCCTCAAAACGAAAATAATTATGGTCAAGTACCATTCTCAACCCATCCAAAATGAAGGATGTTGGTGGAGATGGTAATTCTCTTCTAGAGAGAAAGTACTCTACAGCTCGTAGCCCCCTTCAGAGGGGATACTTGTATAAAGTGCAGAGACATCTAGGGTTAGAAACAACCAATCTGGGCTAATTACATCAATGCTTTTTAACTTAAGAATAAAGTCATTAGTGTCACGTGTATATGAGTGAAGAGCCTGCACCATAGGTTGCAGAAAAAAATCTAGCAGCATAGCAAGTGGTTGTAATATCGAGCCAGTCCCCACAACAATGGGTCTAAAGGTGAGTGGATTATATCCCTTGTGAATCTTTGGTAATCCATAGATCACTGGTGTCCGTGCATATTGATTATATAGCCACTCAGCGGTGCTTTCTGAAATCCATCTCTGGGTCAATGCCATATTGATCAACGATGAAAGTTTATTGAGAATTGAACTGAGAGGGTCTCGTGGGATGGATCGATATGTGGTGGAGTCCGATAATAAATTATTCATGCCTGTTCTATAATTGGCATAGTCCATGACAATAATGGCTCCCCCTTTATCAGCAGGTTTGATGATGATAGAGGCATCCTCCTGTAATGACTTAAGGGAGGTTGTTTCGGCCTTATTTAGATTCGAGGGATGTCTATGGTTATATGTCCTTCTCTTATCGGTGACCACACGTGTATCATGTCTGACTGTTTTGATATAAGTTTCAATAGATGTAAACTGTCCAGGTGGTATAAATGAACTTCTCTTTTTAAATTTAGATATCAATGGATCCGGATCTTTAACATTTGTTAGATGACCAAAGTGCTGCTTTAATTTCAGGGAACGTTCTAATTTAAAAGTATCAATTTCAAATTGAAAATCATTGAACTGTGGTGAGGGGCAAAATGAAAGTCCCTTACTAAGGACTTGGCTTTCGCTATCAGAAATAATTCTGGATGATAAATTAATTATCGGGCATTCCTGAATTTTTGTTGTCTCGTGTTGATCGAGGGTCCTGAATTTCTTCTTCTTACCACCTCTTCGGGTACATTTCTTCCTAAAAAAGATGTTGATGTAGAGGCAGATCCAGTAATGGTAGAGGTGTCTAACGGCTTTGTAGATGGTACATCGCTGTCTGTAGAGGGGTTCTCTGTAGGTCGTTCGCTCTCACTAGAGCTAGTTTTATATTTATGGAAACGTTGTCTACCTCCTCCACGTTGGAAAGCACCACCCCTTTGTCTTCTGGCAAAGGTGTTCCCGGTGAGCCAGGGATACACCCTACCATCCTGGTAGTCTTGACATACTAATTTAAATTTTTCCCGTTTAGCAGCACGAATTTTATCCGCGTAAAGACATATTTCGGATTCCATTTTTTTGATTTCATCATTGAAGGCAGTCTCATCTGGTATTTTAATACGAATCTTGGTTTCAAATAATGTGATCTCTTTGTTGATTTGACAAAGTTGGGTTTTTATCTCCTCAATCACGAGTAACATATAATTGAAGGAGTTTTGTGTAGAGATAGCACACCATCTATCACAAAATTCTCGACTCTGTCTGCCAATAGTCGGTTGATTACGTATGCGAAACCCTCTTGGGATTTTTTTAGCTCTAAAGTATTCGGAGAGTGTGAATCCATGCAATTCAAGATCAATATGTTTCTATTTAAGCCTCTTCAGATCTCTAAGGAGATCAATGGTGGAATCAGACCCAAATGCAATGGTAGGGTTGGCTGGAAATAGTATGGCATCAATTTCACGTTTGTTAAATGCATATGTATAGGTTGTATCCTCATGATGTTCATCATGCTGTTCCATAGTATACCACTAGTTGGTATCTCAAGATAATTAAGATCAGAAAACAAAGAGTACAGATGTCCGAGCAATGGACTAATAATATATATACCCACAAGGCGGCCTCCTTTGCTGGGGTGCAGGACAAGTGTGCCAGACGAGTCAGCAGGTTTCATGATGATAGAGGCATCCTCCTGTAATGACTTAAGGGAGGTTGTTTCGGCCTTATTTAGATTCGAGGGATGTCTATGGTTATATGTCCTTCTCTTATCGGTGACCACACGTGTATCATGTCTGACTGTTTTGATATAAGTTTCAATAGATGTAAACTGTCCAGGTGGTATAAATGAACTTCTCTTTTTAAATTTAGATATCAATGGATCCGGATCTTTAACATTTGTTAGATGACCAAAGTACTGCTTTAATTTCAGGGAATGTTCTAATTTAAAAGTATCAATTTCAAATTGAAAATCATTGAACTGTGGTGAGGGGCAAAATGAAAGTCCCTTACTAAGGACTTGGTTTTCGCTATCAGAAATAATTCTGGTGATAAATTAATTATCGGGCATTCCTGAATTTTTGTTGTCTCGTGTTGATCGAGGGTCCTGAATTTCTTCTTCTTACCAGGGGGTATATATGTGTGGGTTGTTTGATTATTTCTTTGTCATACTTTCTGCCTTGAAGAAGGGACCGTGTGTGGCCCCGAAACGTCGGCTCCCCTATGACGTCTTTTGTCCAATAAAGGGACATATTCACTTTCAAAAAATCGAGTGCTGGTGACTTTTTACCTTTTTGCTTTGTGTTTGCGCGGTGCCATCCGTGATTTGGTCACTTCGAGCACCATCATCCTAAATTGGCCGGGACTGCTGTAAGGTGTGCGGAGGGTTCTCTTCCATTTCTACACCTGAGATTTAAATGGGGCTTTAAAAGAAAATTATTGATGTACATTACTAAACATTAAGGGATCTATTCACTATGCTGCCGTAGGCAGCCGAGTGAATAACCCATCTGAAGTGAAGTGAGCTGAACGCTGTTCGGCTATATCGGCTGAAATCAGCTGTACATCGGCTTGCTTCGGGTCGGCTGAACATGCTCAGCAGAATAGAAAAACTGTTAAAAAAGTAAAAACAATAAAATAGAAAAAAAAACTAATTGGCGGAGCTTGCAGTGACAGCTAGCTCCGCCCAACTCTTTTCTATTGGCTGGGCGGTTCTGCTGCCGTCAAAAAAAAAAATCACAATAGGAATGCATAGCTAGATTCCTATTGGCTATTTCACTTTGCAATAGCCAATAGCAAACTAGCTATTGCACCCGCCCTCTGCTGCTGTCAATCACTAAAAGGGGACCTGATGGAGAACTTCAGGTCTCCTCTGCTGATTGACAGCAGCAGTGGGCGGGTGCAATAGTTAGAATCTTTGGATAGTTCATCCTTAAGCTTGGGAGTTAGATATCTCTCTCTAGCTACATTTAATGTGTGGTCAAGGACATCTTTAGGATAACCTCTCTCACTAAATTTGTTATACATTTTGGATAGTTGTATTTCGCAATCGACTGTATCTGAAAAAATACGCATAACCCTGACAAACTGAGAGATGGGCAAGGAGTCCCTCAGTCTGTCAGGGTGAGCGCTGCCATATGAGAGCAATGTATTACGGTCAGTTGGTTTAGTGTATAGTGAGGTAATCACCTGCCCCTGATCGGCTGTGACCATAACATCCAAAAATGAAATTTTGGTTTTGGATACCTCTGGGTTAAAGACAATACCTTCTGCTAGTGTGTTAAGGTATTCTATGAAGATATGCATATCGTCATCTGGACCAGACCAAATGACGAAGATATCGTCAATATACCTTGTCCACAGTTTTACATGTTCAAACAGCTCAGATGGGTAAATACAACAATCTTCAAGATATCCCATAAATAAATTTGCATAGGATGGGGCAACAGAACTGCCCATGGCGGTACCCCTCGTTTGGAGAAAATATTGTTCCTCAAAACGAAAATAATTATGGTCAAGTACCATTCTCAACCCATCCAAAATGAAGGATGTTGGTGGAGATGGTAATTCTCTTCTAGAGAGAAAGTACTCTACAGCTCGTAGCCCCCTTCAGAGGGGATACTTGTATAAAGTGCAGAGACATCTAGGGTTAGAAACAACCAATCTGGGCTAATTACATCAATGCTTTTTAACTTAAGAATAAAGTCATTAGTGTCACGTGTATATGAGTGAAGAGCCTGCACCATAGGTTGCAGAAAAAAATCTAGCAGCATAGCAAGTGGTTGTAATATCGAGCCAGTCCCCACAACAATGGGTCTAAAGGTGAGTGGATTATATCCCTTGTGAATCTTTGGTAATCCATAGATCACTGGTGTCCGTGCATATTGATTATATAGCCACTCAGCGGTGCTTTCTGAAATCCATCTCTGGGTCAATGCCATATTGATCAACGATGAAAGTTTATTGAGAATTGAACTGAGAGGGTCTCGTGGGATGGATCGATATGTGGTGGAGTCCGATAATAAATTATTCATGCCTGTTCTATAATTGGCATAGTCCATGACAATAATGGCTCCCCCTTTATCAGCAGGTTTGATGATGATAGAGGCATCCTCCTGTAATGACTTAAGGGAGGTTGTTTCGGCCTTATTTAGATTCGAGGGATGTCTATGGTTATATGTCCTTCTCTTATCGGTGACCACACGTGTATCATGTCTGACTGTTTTGATATAAGTTTCAATAGATGTAAACTGTCCAGGTGGTATAAATGAACTTCTCTTTTTAAATTTAGATATCAATGGATCCGGATCTTTAACATTTGTTAGATGACCAAAGTGCTGCTTTAATTTCAGGGAACGTTCTAATTTAAAAGTATCAATTTCAAATTGAAAATCATTGAACTGTGGTGAGGGACAAAATGAAAGTCCCTTACTAAGGACTTGGCTTTCGCTATCAGAAATAATTCTGGATGATAAATTAATTATCGGGCATTCCTGAATTTTTGTTGTCTCGTGTTGATCGAGGGTCCTGAATTTCTTCTTCTTACCACCTCTTCGGGTACATTTCTTCCTAAAAAAGATGTTGATGTAGAGGCAGATCCAGTAATGGTAGAGGTGTCTAACGGCTTTGTAGATGGTACATCGCTGTCTGTAGAGGGGTTCTCTGTAGGTCGTTCGCTCTCACTAGAGCTAGTTTTATATTTATGGAAACGTTGTCTACCTCCTCCACGTTGGAAAGCACCACCCCTTTGTCTTCTGGCAAAGGTGTTCCCGGTGAGCCAGGGATACACCCTACCATCCTGGTAGTCTTGACATACTAATTTAAATTTTTCCCGTTTAGCAGCACGAATTTTATCCGCGTAAAGACATATTTCGGATTCCATTTTTTTGATTTCATCATTGAAGGCAGTCTCATCTGGTATTTTAATACGAATCTTGGTTTCAAATAATGTGATCTCTTTGTTGATTTGACAAAGTTGGGTTTTTATCTCCTCAATCACGAGTAACATATAATTGAAGGAGTTTTGTGTAGAGATAGCACACCATCTATCACAAAATTCTCGACTCTGTCTGCCAATAGTCAGTTGATTACGTATGTGAAACCCTCTTGGGATTTTTTTAGCTCTAAAGTATTCGGAGAGTGTGAATCCATGCAATTCAAGATCAATATGTTTCTTTTTTAGCCTCTTCAGATCTCTAAGGAGATCAATCGTGGAATCAGACCCAAATGCAATGGTAGGGTTGGCTGGAAATAGTATGGCATCAATTTCACGTTTGTTAAATGCATATGTATAGGTTGTATCCTCATGATGTTCATCATGCTGTTCCATAGTATACCACTAGTTGGTATCTCAAGATAATTAAGATCAGAAAACAAAGAGTACAGATGTCCGAGCAATGGACTAATAATATATATACCCACAAGGCGGCCTCCTTTGCTGGGGTGCAGGACAAGTGTGCCAGACGAGTCAGCAGGTTTCATGATGATAGAGGCATCCTCCTGTAATGACTTAAGGGAGGTTGTTTCGGCCTTATTTAGATTCGAGGGATGTCTATGGTTATATGTCCTTCTCTTATCGGTGACCACACGTGTATCATGTCTGACTGTTTTGATATAAGTTTCAATAGATGTAAACTGTCCAGGTGGTATAAATGAACTTCTCTTTTTAAATTTAGATATCAATGGATCCGGATCTTTAACATTTGTTAGATGACCAAAGTACTGCTTTAATTTCAGGGAATGTTCTAATTTAAAAGTATCAATTTCAAATTGAAAATCATTGAACTGTGGTGAGGGGCAAAATGAAAGTCCCTTACTAAGGACTTGGTTTTCGCTATCAGAAATAATTCTGGTGATAAATTAATTATCGGGCATTCCTGAATTTTTGTTGTCTCGTGTTGATCGAGGGTCCTGAATTTCTTCTTCTTACCAGGGGGTATATATGTGTGGGTTGTTTGATTATTTCTTTGTCATACTTTCTGCCTTGAAGAAGGGACCGTGTGTGGCCCCGAAACGTCGGCTCCCCTATGACGTCTTTTGTCCAATAAAGGGACATATTCACTTTCAAAAAATCGAGTGCTGGTGACTTTTTACCTTTTTGCTTTGTGTTTGCGCGGTGCCATCCGTGATTTGGTCACTTCGAGCACCATCATCCTAAATTGGCCGGGACTGCTGTAAGGTGTGCGGAGGGTTCTCTTCCATTTCTACACCTGAGATTTAAATGGGGCTTTAAAAGAAAATTATTGATGTACATTACTAAACATTAAGGGATCTATTCACTATGCTGCCGTAGGCAGCCGAGTGAATAACCCATCTGAAGTGAAGTGAGCTGAACGCTGTTCGGCTATATCGGCTGAAATCAGCTGTACATCGGCTTGCTTCGGGTCGGCTGAACATGCTCAGCAGAATAGAAAAACTGTTAAAAAAGTAAAAACAATAAAATAGAAAAAAAAACTAATTGGCGGAGCTTGCAGTGACAGCTAGCTCCGCCCAACTCTTTTCTATTGGCTGGGCGGTTCTGCTGCCGTCAAAAAAAAAAATCACAATAGGAATGCATAGCTAGATTCCTATTGGCTATTTCACTTTGCAATAGCCAATAGCAAACTAGCTATTGCACCCGCCCTCTGCTGCTGTCAATCACTAAAAGGGGACCTGATGGAGAACTTCAGGTCTCCTCTGCTGATTGACAGCAGCAGTGGGCGGGTGCAATAGTTAGTTTGCTATTGGCTATTGCAAATTGAAATAGCCAATAGGAATGTAGCTATGGTGATTTTTTTTTTTATTCTGACGGCAGCCAACAGCTCCGATGTCAGAAGAAAAAAATAAAAGAAAACAGAGCAGGGAAAGGTTTACCCTGCACGATTGAGCAGAGTAAAACTTTCCAGGAGAGGGTGTTTCTCTCCCGGGCAACTGGGAGCAGCTATCTAATAGCGGGAGACTCCTGGAGCGTCCGGGAGAGTTGGGCTGTATGGAGATCAGCGTCCCTGGTTACTTGGTAACCAGGGACGCTGATCTGTCTGTGCAAGTAGCCGGAGCCAGCCGTGAGATGACGGCTGGCTCCGCCCAGCTTCGGCTTTCACCTCGGCTCAGTCGAGCCGAAGCATATGCCTTCGGCTTGACTGAGCCACTAGGCTGACTTCGGGAGCTGTACGGGCTATAGTGAATAGCCCGTACAGCAGCCCTTCGGTTCTACTGAACCGAAGGGGTCCTGGGGCCGAAGCTAGCCAAAGGATCAGCCAGTCAGTGAAAATGAGGGTTGCACAGATACCAAGTACAGTACTCGGTACAAGTACAAGTACATGTACCGATACTTTTGAGCTCCAAGACTACACTAGAGAAAAATTCAGAAATTAGGAGGCAGCTGTCATTTGTAAGGAGCACACGGAGCTCCTGGGATTTGTACATCTCTGTTTTAATGTATGATTTTGTTTTTATAAATATAAATAAAGGGATACACAGATACCAGTTTTGCGAGTACGAGTACTGGTACTTGCCGAGTACTTACTAGTACGAGTACTGATACATTTTTGCTTATTGTCATGTGACAGTTTTTCTAAAACAATACAGACTGATGATTTCAGGACAGTGGTGGAGCGCCAGAGCCAGGTCCCAGCTGCAATCGCTGCAACCCTGGTAGTTCTCATGAAAATGCCAAGTATCTGCACTGGTACTTGAAAAGTATCTGTACATTCCTAGTGAAAATAGTGGTGAAAAACATGCCAATATTAATTTAGAGTAAGAAAGCTCTTAAGTGCAAAATGACATGGAAGTTGTTCACTGTTGTAACAGCACTGGCCCCAATGTTTCTGAAAAGTGTCCTACTCCTGCTTGTATCCACATCAATCAATACAATACAAGACAATATGGAGATGTCAGGAGCAGGAGTGTGCCACCCTTGGAATGGGCTTAGCAGTGGGACAGAGAAATGATCTACAGAGCGGAAATCTTTTCTGAGATATAAGAAGTCAGCAGGTACTTCAACCCTCTGACATTGACCCCCAAATTTTCATTTATAGTGGACTTATCCCTTATCATGTGGAGGCATTGTAAAATGTAGGATTGGAGAATTACTACATGAAGTTTAGGGAAAGTCTGATTCCACACTATGTGGCATGGACTACCGAAACAGGAGACATAATGTAAATGATAATGACTCCTCCATCATAATGATCCTATTAGTCAGATAAAAATTAACAAAGCTTTTGTTTTGTCTCTCACAGCCTTATTGCCTCAGTGATAGTTAGCCACCAAGCAGCTTTGGATATTGCTGGCATGGATTAAAACAGATCAGGAAGAAGGGAAACATGTGTAGCAGTAGCATGGATAGGAGATAATATTGTAGCTGTCAGCAGGGCATACTTGACAGGATGAATGAAGGATGACACAGTTCCTTCCCGCTATGCTTTACAGGACTCACTTTGGTTGCATACTGTCCTAGTCACAATTCCTGCAGTCTCTGTATTAATAGAGTAACAGAAGGAAGTGACTTTGAAAGATTACTTACGCTTGTAAAAACACCCATCTCCCTCCCTTTCCCTGAACAACAGGTCAACAGGAAAATATGATTTTCTAAAAATGCTGTTGCTATTGTTAAAATAACATACCGGTAGTTGTGTCCCTTTTATCACAGAGAATCTGTGGTCACATCAGCAAGCAACTTTTACTACAGTCTGGTATTTCACATATAACACCTCTATTAGATCTAATACAACTATGGATCAACAGATCAACATATACACTGATTGTCTATCTGGAAACATCTGGAACTTGCATAGCTATTCTGTAACAAATCGCTCCTTCACTATGCAGCCTTAAAAATTCTTCTCACATATGCCCACCATCACTGAAGTTTTCCAGCAATATAAGCAAAGCAGTTTTGTGGCATTCATCCTATAATTTATAATTACATATGCATTATAGGCCAATTGTAACACCAATTTTCCGGAATACTATTAGTCAACTATTTCACTGATGCGCAAATGATGTCTGAACAAAACACTAAACTCAAGAGTTAAATCTTAAAAATGCATTCAAGTACCCTAACTATTAAAAAAACTGTATCTTATTTGTGTATCACTCGGCTGTAGATCCTCAAATCATCTCTGAATTGGTACTGACACTGTCCTTCCTTCTGGAGTGTGGCTACTTCTGTTACTCATGGTCCCTGTGTGTGTTGTAAAGTACCCACCGCTCCAAGCTCGCTCCCATGATGGATTGCAATCTCACGTTTAGTTTACTCATTTGTATTGAGATTGCAGTCCATCATTGGAGTGAGCTTGGAGCGGCGGCTACTTTACAACACACACAGGGACCATGGGGAAGAAAAGTAGCCCCCCTCCAGAAGGAAGAACAGTGTGAGCACCAATTCAGGGATGATTTGAGGATCTACAGCCGAGTGATACACAAATAAGAGATATTTTAGTTCATAGTTAAGGTACTTGAAAGCAAATTTAAGATTTACCTCCTGATTTTAGTGTCTCTTCAATGCAGTTATGTATTCATTAAAAAAAACATGACATGGATTTCAAACGCAACCAGTGTAACTACTTAAATTTGGCTTGGTATCAGCCTCTTATATACCCCTGTACAACAGTACTAGAAGAGGAAGGGTCAAGCCTGCAGATAGTGGAAGCAGTGATGAGCATATCCAATCACTGGTGTGTGTGGGGTGTAGGGAGTTAAATAGGCTGTATTACTATAACTGCAGTAGAGAAAAAGTCAGGTCACCAACCTGTCTTTACTGTATGGTAGAGCTGTAAAAATCACTGGAATAACTAGTGAGCATAACTCCACAGGCGTAAACATGCTTTACCAGATTACACAATTCCCATATACACATGCCATCTGTGTATTTAGCTAGTAGCTTCGAGTTCAGACTGTAGCCTCTGCTCTACAAATATTTGTGAAGTTCACTTTAGAACTACATCAAGTACTGTCATGTAGGGCCCATATCACACCAGAGCATTGTGCTAATTGCATGTTACCGTGTGTTTGGTGTACACTGTTGCACAATGCACCTAGTATGCAGGACTATGTGCTGGCTGTGCTGCCATTCATTCGAATGGCACCCCAACGCACCTCCTGGTGACCATGCGTTGCTGTGCAGTGCAACCCACAGTACTGCAATATCATGTGCTGCAATGAGAAAAAGTAGCACATGCACTGCGTTTTACCACCATCCCGCAACACAAGGTATTGCAGTACCACGCACTGTACTGCAACAAACAGCTGCTGGGAGGTGCATTGGGTGCCACTGAAATCAATAGCAATGCAATGCATCTAGCGCATGGTACCACATGTTAGGTGCATTGTGGAATAGCACACTGAAGTGAATAGGCCCCCCATTGGCCAATGCGACATATTCTGTTATATGGATTAAGCCCAGCAACCCTGTGGAAACCACATAGTACATTTCAAATACACACACAAAAAAAATCTGTAAGAAAAAAAAAGGAAAAAGAATCTATTGGCATCCCAATCTCATGAATTTGTATCTCACCACACAGAATACACGATTGAGGGCAGCTCGTGGGAGGTCTTCAGATTCCAGTGTCTTCATCGAAGTGCTGCACAAAATATAAAGCAACCCACTAATTAGTACCTAACCACACTGAACCAACCCATGAGTTAAAAAAAAAAAGACCACCGAAAAAATACTGATGTCTACAACAATTTAGCACAAAAGTGAATAGTAAAAAGAGTACAGAGTCAGGAATTATACTGGAAGCTGTTCTGAGTGCTTCTTACAATTACAGTAAGGCATTGCAGTGATTTATAATGACAAAGAAAGCACTTAGCTCACTTTTAGGAAAACTCATATATGTGCATGTTACATACTCCAAATATCCACAACCTCATAACTGGAGGAGGGAGCCTGAGGTTAGAGTCATTTCTGACACTAGAACAATCTTTCGGTTTTGTCATTCAGAGACTGATAATGGCAAATATAACATAGGACACATACTATTCATGGCCAGATACAACCTCAAGTCTCACTCTGTTTCTTCCATTAGACATGAATTCTTTCATAAATATGGAAACATTGCTAATTCCAGCAGTCATAAGCTAGATTAGCAAATGTATATGGAATTACTCTGGTTAGTTTTACTTAGTCATACTTAGAAATTTGAAGGCTACGTTTATCTTATCTTTTAGACCAGGGGAAGGCAACCTTGGCACTCTAGCTGTGCTTAAACTACAAATGCCATCATGCCTCTGCTTCTGGGAGTCATGCCTGTGGCTGTCATTCTTTCACTGCCTTATGGAACCTGTAGTTCCAAAACATATGGAGTGCCAAGGTTCCCTATCCGTTTTAGGCCATGTTTGTGCAAATTTAGGGTGTAACATGAAACATGCTTGTCTGGTTCCACACTTTCCCCCTCATCAACATAGTAATTATGTTCCTAAATAAAACCTGTTTTGATTACATACATTGCAGTATTTTAGACCCAGTGAATTCAACATTCGGTCTCTGTGCTTCTCTATGCAAAGCTGGCTGGTGGGAGGGGCTGCACATAGCTGTGGTAATGCCCAGATGTATTGCTGAGCGTCCATTATTGAAATAACTTAAATCCAATGAATATAAGGGGCAGGTTAGGGACAGGAAGGCTGGGGAGGGAGGAGCTAGATAATACTGGAAGCCCTCCAGCCAGGAGATGAGGTGATCTCTATCTGACACTCTCCAGATTCTATGCTGTGAGAAGCTCACATTGTGCAGTGAAATCAGAGTAAGCAACTCCAGTCCAGTCCAGGAGAAGAGCCTGTACAACTGTGCAAGACTGAAAGTAAGGTTGGAGTCCAGCTTTAATAATCACAGTGAGCGTTTTGTTAATGCATTTGTGTATATTTGTGCATCCATGCTGCATGACAAAACAAATCCTATGCTCAATAAATTCATTATTTATCCTCAATGTGCGTGAATGTGTGCAGGCTACAGCGAATATACACAAAATGCATTAACCAAGTGGTCTGCTATAGAAAGTACACTCCAGCATCCAAACATACAGCAGCTAAGCCAGACAGATATAAAAGGCACAAATAATGTGTAGCTCCGTAATCATTCATTCATCCCTAAAGGTATTTTGTAAATATAGGCAAGTGTTACTGCATAAATTTGACTTGGTATCAGCCTTTAGCAGTCCCTGTAAACCAGAGCCCAGAGAGGGAGGAACGAGTAGCACAAGGAGCCAATAAAGTGTGTTGTAGTGCAAAGAGCATACTGATAGGATCATAACGCAGAATGATAGAGATGAGCTCATCAGTCTGCTGCTTCTTCTTTCACTATCCAGTCACAGGCTGGGGGTAAGAAGGAGACATGCAAGTGTAAAAACAGGACTGTGCTATTTGTCAGAACTGTATAAATCTTAGGAACAGATGGACAGAACTACAATTCAATTTGACAGAAAAAATTGCTCTCATATAGGTACTTCAACATGTTTATTTATCCGTGTGCCTGAAGTTCGGCTTTAAAAAAAATTTGATTTAAAAAAAAATGTTTTTTGGTTCTATCTAGGCGGTGTTAGCTGCACTGCTGCTTAAAGATGATTGTTTACTTCTGTGAGAAGAAAAGGTTCTGCTTTAGGGCCCATTCACACTAAGCGTTGCCTTAGTCGCATGATGCCTTCCTTCAAATGGCACTCAATGCACCTCACGGCCACTATGTGCTGCAAAGTACCGCATTACCGTGCTTTGCGATGAAAAATAATATGGCATGCATTACTTTCCTTACATCACAGCACAATGCAAACAGTGGCCGGGAGGTGCCTTAGGGTGCTATTCAAATGAATGACAATGCAAGGCATCTAGCGCACGGTAAGGCATGCTAGGTGTGTTATGCAATAATCGCACGGTATTGCGCGAATAACACATCACTATGGTGTGAATGTGCCCTTAATAAATCAGGCCCAGTTTCACATCACCACACTCCATACTTTGGTATATCAGGCCTGGATTGTTAAGCTAACCATATACTGGTAGATTTTCAAACGAAACATCATCCAAAATTATGGTAAGAACATTTGATAATGCCATCAGAAAGATGACAAATGTCAATCGAAATTCTGTTTGACTTTAACAATCGATTTTGGAATGGAAGGAGTTCTCAAACAAAAGCTGCATTCACTGTTAGAAATTCATTCATTTTCCATCCTGCTCCTTTTCAGCACTACAGTCTAAATTAACTGTCAAATGTAAAAAATAACATGAATAACATGTAGCCACTCCAAGATCCATACCAAACCCTTATCCCAGATAATGGTCTGGTATGGATTTTAAGGAGGGACCCTATGCAAAAAAAAAAAGTGGGGTTCCCCCCCCCCCTTCATATCAAAATCATGCCTTTTACATCTTAGACTCCCTTTTCAATAGGAGCCCCCTTCACATCAGGAGCCCCCCCTTTCATATCAGAATCACCACTTTCACATCAGAGTCCCCCCTTTACATCAGAGTCCCCGATTCACATCAGAAGCCACTTTTTCAGAAGCACTTTCATTTCATATCAGAATCCCCACTTTCACATTAGAGTCCCCCTTTCACATCAGCAGCTCCTTTGAAAGGCATGCTCCTTTGCAAAAAGTTCAAGGCACCCCTGAGGAAGGCACCCCAGAGTGCCGCAGCACCCTGGTTGGGAAAAGCTGGTTTATACAGTAGAACTATTATGGGGAAGATTTGTCTATGTAGCACAGACATCCTGTCCAGCAATTCCCACAGAGAAATCCTGCCAATTGCTGCTTTAGTTTAAAATGTTTGAGGAAGCAAAACCAAATTCATGGAAGGCGCTTTTAGACACATATGGGTCTATTCACGAAGCTGCCGAGGGATCTGGCCGTAGCTTCGGCCGATCCTTCGGCTAGCTTCGTCCCCAGGACCCCTTCGGTTCAGTAGAACCGAAAGGCTGCTGTACCGGCTATTCACAATAGCCCGTACAGCTCCCGATCATGGCCGAGCGGCTCGGTCACTGCTAGCTCCGCACAATCGTTTTCCATTAACTTTTTTCACTCTTTTTCTGTTCTGCTCGGTACCTCTGACCCGAAGCCACACGAAACACATACTTTTGCTTACATATTTGTGAAAGTTAATAATAGCACTTTTACATACATTTTATATTAGCTCCACAAATTCTTGTAGGGAGGATTTGGGCCCCCTAAGTGGCTATACATTTCCTTTACTGGGAGGTATTCTGACATAGGCACAGAAGACAGTGTGCATACAGAGCAAGCATTAACACTGGTTAAGTGGGTGAGAATACATCATCATTCAATTACAGACTAACACGTCACATAGACAATGTAGTACAGCGTGCTCAGTCATTTTGGACTCACTAAAGAGAACCGTAGAGTGGAAATAGCTGTGGATAGGAGTTTTTCAGTTCTTCCCAAATGTCAAAGTAACTGTTCACATAAAGTGTAAACGTTTTTTTGCTCTCACATATAAAGTAAAAAAACTCTTGTAAGCGTGAGGGCTGATTTACAATAGGATATGTACTTAAAATGGAACATTGATTATGCTGACAACCAAATCCTATCCTCTAGGTATCTACTATGCGCTTGCGATAAACGCTAGCCTTACTAACACGTGTGGTTAGCTACTGAATGTATGTTTTAGTATCCTCACTGGGATTGTTTCCTATGTTTCAGTGTCTATCAAACCACTGTCAACATGTTTAAATGTGCACACCATGTTCTGGTTATACGTAATGAGTCTGGACACCTGGGCTCACTATTACCTGATATCTTCTTTTTCTGATATTTAGGGTTATTCACTAAAGGGTGAGAAGACAGGAGAAGCGAACAATCTAGGACAACAAAGCTGAACTGGAAAGTGAGCAGAATTGGAGAATTTTTCCATACCAGCAATTTTGGCCTAAATTGTTAATTTCTCCTGCCTTCTCCAAACTCTTCACCCTTTTGTGAATAATCCTGACAATGTTGTAGTTGTGATCATCTCTTTTTGTTTGTTCCTTTATTGTATGTCTTTTGTTTTGTTCAATAAAAACAGATTCAACCATAAATGCTCACACCATGTAGGAATACAACTGTGTTAAAGGTGACTGTAAAAAAAAACCTCAAATGATTAAATAAAACTTAGAGCAGGGCTGCACATGTAATATATAATTCAGAAGCCAGCCTGGAGCTAATCCAGGAGCCAGCAGGATTTTTTTTATGAGCCACCTTTATTGACAACAAGAGAAAACAAAAATTAGGCACCAGCTGTACATTTTAGGAAGCATCTGGCTCCTGGGATTTGTCCAGTCCTGTCCAAGAGGCCCATTTGAAGCAATGGTGTGCTTTACAAATGTTCTCTCTACTTCTCTTGCTTTGAAATCCATCTTGGTGAATAGTAAAGGAAACAAAAAAGTGTCAGGAGGAGAAGAGACCGGATGCATGACCTGTGAAACTCATGTGACCCAGCTTTTCTCCTATCAAGAAGTGTTCATAAAATGCAGGTGCATTGTGAAGTAAACACTGTGATGTCCTCTCTCCATTATAAATAGCCTCCTTGGTAAACCATATGCAATAACTTTGAATGCATACAAACACCTGCTCCTGCGGCTCCACAAAGCATAACATTGCCTTTTTTAACTCCTTTGAAACTCCCAATAGTGGAAGCAGTGAGAGCCCTCTGGGAGAATCAGCATGTGCCAGATAGTGCAGATGACTTTACAATAAAGGGCAAAAGGATAACAAGGTCAATGCGCTTCAGGGGCCAAAAAAATCCCCTTTCTTTAGGGCTTTAACAACAGTCACTGTATCTATTGGACTCAAAGCTTAGAACCTGGGTATAACAATCAGTACCAGAAGGAAAACTAGTAAGTGGGTACAACATGGCAGTTAATCCATTTACTATTTATCCTACTCGCTCTGATTGCTATACACAGGCTCTTAGGGGTCTATTCACAAAGCTGCCGAAGGATCTGGCCGTAGCTTCGGCCGATCCTTCGGCTAGCTTTGGCCCCAGGACCCCTTCGGTTCAGTCGGACCGAAGGGCTGCTGTAGGGCTATTCACTATAGCCCGTACAGCTCCTGAACGTGGCCGAGCGGCTCAGTCGAGCCGAAGCTGGCGTGATCTTACGGCTGGCTCCGGCCACTTGCAGAGCGATCAGCGTCCCTGGTTACCAGCTAACCAGGGACGCTGAACTCCAAACAGCATGTTCGGCCAACCCGATGCCGACCCGAAGCCACCCGATGAACGGCTGATTTCAGCCGATATACGGCTGAAATCAGCCATACCAGCCTCAAGTGAATAGCCGAACAGCGTTCGGCTCACTTCGCTTTAGGTCGGTCATTCACTCGGCTGCCTGCGGCAGCTTAGTGAATAGTCCCCTTAGATTTTAGTCACTGTGACAATTGCCAAAGCCCTGAAAAAGGGGGGTTGATTGGCCCCCAAAACACATTGGCTGCCCTTTGTTATCCTTTTGTCATTTGCTGAACCAACGAAAAACATTCCTGGACGCTCAATATGTGTGTTTGGCACTCCTTCTGGTTCAACTATACATAGTCTACCCAAGCCTGGTGACCCCTATGGCCAGGCAGAACCCCACTTTGTGGAAAGCTGCCAAACCTAGCATATTTGGCCTAAACAAAGACCTCTTACCTACTACCTCAAAATTTGAATCCAACACCTCTACATTTTTTAAATCTGGGTAGAAAAAAGGTGTGCGGTTCAGGCCAACAAACCAGTTGATGCTTTGATGGTTTAGCTAAGAACTGAATAATTGATACTGGTTGACACAAGCAAGATTCCTTTCATCTGGTTTTATATCAGTTCCAGTATTACCTATTAAGTCTCCATACTATTGTTTTAGGTTTTGGAACATAAAGGAAACACGGTCTACCTTCTCCATATTGATAAGTTAAAACATCTTACCGGCACACACTAAGGGAATCAAATATCAAAATCCCAACCTATTTAATAAAGTGCATAAATGTCACATAGCATCATAAAGTGCTGACGTTTCGGGTCCACGCAGGGATCCTTCCTCAGAGCGACATGAGCTTCCTTGTCATACTGGGCTTTTGATATTTGATTCCCTGAGTGTGTGGCGGTGACATGTTTGAACTTATCATTGATGTTTGCACGGCGCCATCCGTGCGGTCACCCTGAGCACCACACATGCCTTTTTGAATTATAAGACCGTAGGAGTGCAGACGGGACTTGGAATGTGTTACCTTCTCCATATTTAATTGTCCCATCCAGGTATTGCCACACTACAACGGCCCATCAACTTCCTTTTATCATTAGTTTAGTGACCTGAGAACAGCTTATGTATGGGGAAATGTTATTGGCAAAGGGGCCTGGTGCAATACAATATTGACTTTATGACAAACTGTAGTTCTGAACAGGCAATTTGTTTATTCTGTATACGTTTCAACATTTAAGGTTTAGTCTGAAATTTACTTTTAATGCTGAACGCCAGCCCTACCTTCAGTCTTGCCCAGTTGTACAGGCTCCTCTCCTGCACTGAAATTGCTTTCTCTGATTTCACTGCACACTGTTAGCTTCTTACAATGGGCATTAGAAGCTGCAGCAAGTCAGATAGAGTCTGCCTTATTTCCTGACTGAAGAACATCCAGCATCATCTAACACATTGCTCCCCAGCCATATTGTCCCTGACCCGCCCCTCTCATTTATTGGATTTCAGTTTGTTCAACCTTGGAGGCTCAGTGTCACATGTGGGTGTAGCGGAGGTGATCTGCATGTAAATGCAGTCTGTCTAGGAGTGGCCTAGACCGATATCTACCTATTAAGACATTATGATATTTGCATAACTCCTCCCATCCGGGCTGAGGGAGGGGCTGGGGAAAACAAAACCTAAGCAGATTAAATGTCAGCTTTAAAAACTATTGTATATTCAATGACAGACAGAGGGAACAGTTATATACATTTCAGCTTGATAGAAACAGTAATCAAAGTGGTTTTAAGTCAGTTCAGCAAAAAATGTTCATACTCTTTATTTATATATATTATTTCTTATCTCTTTACCTCATGCCCTCACATGATCATAAATCAGCAAATTATTAAACTGCACTACATAACTTAGCTGGCAGATATTATTCCAGGTCTAAGAAATTTAGACCCAAAGAGAAAAAAAAACATATAAATAAGACACCCAATCCGATATAACAATTATGTTTCATTGTGTATTTCCAATCTGATTGCTTTTTGGCAGTTGGGACATTTGACAGTGGCCCAGTTACTTACTTTAGGCAAGTTGAAGACACTTTATTTAAATCCTAAAGCAAGTAAAAGAGAAATAAAATAATTAAAAAAGAACAGTGACAAGCTCTTAGAAAGGACAAGCTCCACAGTTGCTTGACAACAAAATAGAAATGAAAGAGAAACTTTACCCATATCTTTGAAATGACAACAAACACACCTTTAGAAGTGTTTAGTAATGACAATCTACAAACACATACTTCTAGATAATTGCCGGCTTTGTATTCTTTCTGTACCTTATTTCTCTTTTCTTCCCAGTCTATTCACATTGGCCATTTTTACTAAGGGCGGATTAATATATCTCCCTTTACTTCCTGGAACTCTGGTACATGTGACTAGGACATGTGACGATGCACATTATCTCAGGGGTGGAAAATGTCTTTCCCTGAGATATCATGAGATTACAGATGAGATTTCCCAGCACTGTTCTGCTGATGTAACCTTCCCAGGATGCACTTACTGATGTAACCTTCCCTGGGCACGATTACATGATTTGTGCAAAAGAGAACCAGGATGTAGAAAGACAGTAATTGTAAGTAAAATAAAAATATGTTTGTTTAACTAATGAATGTAAGATTTCATATCAGCATGCAGAGCTGAATGCTGATGTGATTTTTAGTGAAATGGGGTAAAGGTCTGCTATAATTCAAATACTTAAATGTGTGTTTTTTTTCCTTTTACTGCAATTCTATCTTTGAGATGTTTGTCTATGGAGCAAATGTTAATGTGGGAACCAGTTTACAAGTCACTATGACGGCATTATGATGGCGAGGCCGAGAAATAAGAGAGGACGTTGACCCGTCTGAAAGTTAAATAAGAAATATCACATTGTGCACAAGTACACTGTGCAATGTTACACTGCTGAGGAAGAAACCTACACAGGAATCTCAGGCTGGCTGGTGGTCCAGCGGAAGTACATGATTTAGGGTAAAGTGGTTACTTTGCCGAGTAAAAGCAGAGCACAGACTCAACCCAAAATGTATGTAAAGAAAAATCTTTGATAGAGTGTTATAAGTGTTATAACTCTTAATCAAGTTTTCATTTTTGTCTGGGGAGTTTTTAATCCTTTCTCATGGTCTTGGTGACCATCGTCAACAAAGCAGAAAATGACAGAAAACGCAACATTTTACTGTTGTCACCAGAACAAGAGGTGATGATAAATTTGATAATGTTCTGTTGACAGCTGTCTAAAAGAGTTATCCCCTTACTTTGGAGAAATGTTCTCTCACTTTCTGTTGCGTCTCCATGACAGGAAGTAATCTAAAAATCTCCCCAAGGGGAGGCAGACAGAAAAAATAAACTGAGAGGTGTTTTAACTGTTTCCTTCTGTTTTGGCTATACACATACTTTAAACGTGTTGTACCGCAGTTCTTTCTTTGTGACATTATATGTATATAGCCAAACATAACTGTTTAGTCAGGTCACGTGCTGTAGTCCTAAAACCTGATAATGTACTCAGTGTATCATATCACCTTCTTCACTGGTTTACTAACGACAATGTCCTGAATGCCACAGTGCATTGAAGGAAGGGTCCAACTATAATAAATAAATTACATTTCTGACTGATTCTCAGTAATTATTGATATTCAGCTAACAGCTACATTATGAATGTCCTAAGCACTCTTACATGGTAATAAGATCCCAGACGTAAAAAGATGGGTGCCAGTAACTTTAGTAAGCTTAAAATATTAACACTTTAATTGCAAAATGCAACTTCAGACCACGCTTTACTCTCTTCCAAATCTTGTTTAGGTCTCTTTCTGTACAATTGTAAACAAACTATGTTGCCTGGACTCTTGTGGAGCTCTGGCTCATTGACAACTGAGCTCCAAGTGGTATCTAAGTCTTAGTGTGCCAACACAGGACAACATACAAAGGTCCCTGGGTATACTTTCCACTGAACCAGTAATTCACTACAATTCCATATGCATCTCGTTTCCTCTAGGCCTTGCACTCCTGGCTCCAGCAACTTTAGGAATACCTCCCAGGAAGGGAGATCCCTGCATCCTTCCAACGCCTAGGCCCGAATGTCTGGGGAGAGGGACATATCTTCTTATGGTGACATCTTCACAGGGAAGAAGCCCATGAGGGTAGAGACAAAGGGGTCTATTCACAAAGCTGCCGAAGGATCTGGCCGAATGAAGTGCCCCAGCCATTTAATAGTTATTATTATTATGCAGGATTTATATAGCGCCAACAGTTTGTACAGCATTTTACAAAAAACTTCTCCCAGCATGCATCACCAGGCCTCCAAAACCTGCTGATTGGCTGGGTCATTAAACATCCATACCACAGAATGATAACACTCTACAATCCCCTGCTGGATCAAACAACAAGTGGCAGAGAAAATCACTCTATGCTTAGAGAACACTCCTGCTGAAGTACAGATAGGCTGGCAACAGAATCACAAAATATTTTATTTAAATCTGGGTTACCGCATTAAAAGGAAGAACTAAAACATAATAATGTGGGAGTAATTTGCTTCAGATACACACAAAGCTAATCATGAATTGTGTGAATCATTGGTAGACCAGATTTTTCAAATATCTACACATAAAATATTCAAAGGTAATCTATATTGATGGAGAGGCTTTCAGCTCTGACCTCCTGCTAAAAATGCAAGTTGCCTGGCCATTCCTAGATTTAATAGCTTTTCAGTCACAGATTAAGAAAAAAATTCAGATTAAAAAGGTCAGAATTGCTGATCTGCATACTTGTTCCAGGTCTATGAAAGCAATTGAATCAGCCTAACAGTTAGGCAGCTAGCATTTTAGAAGGAGAGATCAGTAATTGCCTCCTCAGTATTTTCTAATTACAGGTTTCATTAAAGACCCATGTGACAATAAAAAGAACCATTACCAGACCATTATTAGAAAAAAATAATCTACCTACCTGGTTGCCCATTGAAGTCTTCTTCTGCTGGCTACATCTTTGCTGTGCACTAACAAATGAAAAAACATGAAATCACTGACAGTCATTTGCTACATTGTTTATTCAACTCTTCATAGAGACCAACTGTTTATATTCACATCACAATAATAAGAAATGTTTAGCATAACAGTCCTTCTTCATGTTTCTGTTAAACATGCCAAAATCTTAAAACACAACTATGGCCATTTTTAAATAAAAATTCTACCAGCCACTTATACTGACCTCAATCCATAGTCTCTTGATTTACTACCCTGCTGGTTTCTGTTGCAAAGACTGATCTAGTGAATCCTCTCTGAACACTAGTTTCTGACTGGACTTATTGCCTCCCCTCTTGTTAACATCATTACTTCTGCACTGTAATTAGTTTAGTCCCAGCGTCCACATCAATAAGATGGAATGTGGGCGCTGCTAGAAGTACCCACCCATATTCCATCACTAAAGATCCGAGGACTGGTTCTGCCACAGGACTATGGATTAGGGTAAGTATTAAGGTGTGTACTAGAACTTAGATTTCATAGAAGTGCAGGGCAATAGTGATTTTTTTAGGTGACTGTAGTGTGGCTTTAATTAATCATTACAGATTCGACAGAAATGTAGAATTTACATGCAATCACAGGAGAACTGTAAAGGGTTGTTTTGTATCCATTGTAAACATCTTACTGATTCTGTGAAGGTGGCCAAAAAAAAGCCCACCGTGCTTTGTGCACTAAGGGCCCAATTTATAAAGCAGTGGTATGGCCTTACTGCAGCCATACCACTACACAGCAATGTGCCTTACAAATGTGCTCAGCAGGCTGCTGGTTTCAGAGCTCCAAAGCCAACGGATCGCTATTGAAATTATTAAGTGAACAAAAATAGAAAAAAAAAAACCTGGACGGAGACCCTCTCCTCCAATCACAGTTCACACTGAGTGGCCAGATTATTATGACCACCCCATCAGTACTTCGTTGGGCCATGAGATGACTCCACGAGATGACTTCGCTGGGCCGCCTCGACAAGATGTTGAAAAGGTGATGCGAGGAATCTGACACTGCACTGTTGCCCTTCTGTTGCCTTGTACCAGTCTTGCCACTCTCCGTTCTGCCCTAACAATAGTGATATGTAGTAGGTCATGTTTGTGAGCACTTTTGAATACTACATGTTAACTTACTAAGCAAAGCCAATGAAGTCCTCATGGTTGGTATTAATATAGGATAATTGTATATCAATTATCAGCAAAACCTACAAAAAACACAACACATAATAATCAGGAGTTTATCAAGTAAATTATAGCCCTGATTAAAAGATTATGATGAGATTACACATATATTTGATATGTAACAACGAACAACATTACACTTTAGAAATAGAAATTCTCTATCACTTACAAACTCAACAACCAGAAAAATTAGCTATCTGTTGTATCAATCCTGGCTTTCCTCTTCGTAGATGAGGAGATGGAGTTATGTGAGTTACAGCATCCCTGGAGCTCACATGCATCATTATTATTGTACTGCAGTTCATATATTTGCTATATGCTGAGCACCATCTAGTGGATGAAGCTGAGAATGATATCTCTATGGGACAAGGCTTGCAGAGTTTTCTCTGTTTTTGTATGGCTCAGCTGCCTGCACTATTTACTTGTCAACAATATTACATAAAAAAATTAGCAGATTTCCATCAAGTATGAGCAAATGTACTCACAGCACTAATGAGAAACAGAAATTAGGCATATATTACAACAGATTTAAATATATACAGATATCTCAAATTGTCACATAAAATGGAAATATTTCAATTCAGCTTTAGGATTAGTAGGTTCCATAGCTCCTATTTGGCATCCAAATATAAACTTTGGTTTATATCTGGTTCCATTGAAATCCCTTGAAACATAAGTCCAACAGATACAATCATAAAATAAACAGTGATGTTTAATACTGAATACTCAACTTGCATAGTAATATGGAAGCAAATGAAGATGTCAGTGACAAAAGGGAGGTTCAGACTTCCAAGCTGCCCATTTAATTGTTAGGCAGGTTTAGAATAAAGGCGAGGATATGACTTGGCTAGGATGGACAATACCCAGTATTTCTAAGTGTTTCCCACATATAAAAACATTGGGAGAAATTTACTAAAACTAGATCAGACAGAATCTGGAGCAGCTGTGCATGGTAACTAATCAGCTTCTCTCTTCAGATTGTTCAGTTAAACGTTAAAAATAAACGCTAGAGGCTGATTGGTTGCCATGGACAACTGCTCCAGATTTGATCTGCTCCAGTTTTATTATATTCCCCTCATTGTATTGTATGTATACATACCTGTTCTTTGGTCTTCCCCTCTCTTTCCCGTATGTTTAGCGCTACAATTCTTTCTGTTTCATCTCGAAGCCTTGGATAATCAGAAAGCTGAAATTAAAAATATAAAAATAAGATACACAATATTTATCCAATGGTTGATGTTTCACCTACTTTCTAAAACTAAAACGGTACCCTAAATGAAAAATCAGGAACCTGTGGAATTTGCTGAAGACGGTCTGTATAAAGAACCACTAGAACTTTTGGTCAAGGCATTTTAAGGTTGGGCTTAACACTCAATTTTATTATCTTGCAAATCAAGAGAAATTGATGTGATGCTAATGAGATGATAGCCAAAAAGTTGTCTTAAAATGCCCCATAAAATAAGCACCTACTGCACCAGCAAGAAAATAACTAAGTCACTTCTAAAAATATACACATATACCAGAACATAGAAATTCCTCCCCTATAGAAGACATTGGCCTATCCTTTTCATTTATATTTGTGCAACTAAATAAACAAACATTTAACAGAACCCTGATTTCATGATTTGCATGAGAACAGATAACCAAGAATGATCACCCACTTCATTGCCAGGCCATTTTTCAGTTTTCAGAGCTGTGATATTTTGACTGACAATTACTCTGTCATGCAGCAATGTATCCAAATACATTTTATGAAACAGATAGAATTTGTTTGGTTATATTAGCATTTTTTTTTTAACTATGGAAAAAAAAAAGAAATTTCTTTACTTTCTGTTAAAATAAAAATGTCAGAACAGTACCAAAACACCTGAAATGACCCACTTTTGGAAACCTTTTTGGACAGTATTTGAAAATGATAAAACATGCTGGGCTTTAAGAGTTTAAAACATGGAACTTGGTGTGGGTGCACCAGATACAGTATTGTAGACAGAGGGATCAGGAGGTGAAGACCATGTCACATACAGTGGCAGGATGGAGATAAAGGGGTGAATGTGTAGATGGGCATGATAAGGGAGGTGAGGGATTAATATTCTGCACTTAGAGAGAGACAAGATGGACTACATGATGTGTAGGAGAGGAGGAAAGGGGGCTAAAAAAAAGTCTCACAGTCAGTGAAAATTAATTAATGGATCAGCAGCTGATGTTGACCTTTGTTTTCAGCATCTCATTCAAAAATTACTTCAGATTCCTCCTCTTCTTCTGTTGTAATAGGAATTGGAAAAATAAACACTTGAATGTTAGTGGTCGTTGTGATTAGCCATGTGGTACTGAGCCACTCGGCTTGCTACACTGTTTCTGTCTCTTGCTACACTGTCTCTACATTGATGTTTGTGGTTGTTTTCAACATAGGGGTGGTTATATGACCCTTGTGACAGTAGAACAGAAAAAGGAGAGAAGGAAGCGCTACGCCTGGGCAAATGTGAGGGTGGCCTCGGTTGATTGCTGATGTAGCAGATTAACTTGATGGTGATGTAGAGGCCACAGAAGAGCTGTGCCTGCCGGCAGGCACAACACCTCTGTTGCCTCTACATCACCATCAATTTAATCCTCTACATCGGCAATTACCAGGCCACCCTCACATTTGCCCGTTCGTAGTGCTTCCTTCTCTCCTTTTTCTGTTCTATTGTCACAAGTATCGGACACCTCGGTCCATAAAAACAGGAAGCTGCACACCAACACCACCCCCTGCCAAACAACCTTCCCCCGAAGAGCACTGTGATTCTGGACTGCTCCTTGAACTTTTCATTATAAGACCCCTGTGGAGTCACCTCAAACACTTTGCAGATACTATGAGGCCAAAGGAAGTCCAGTCTGATTCTAAAAAGTGATATCTATTTTTTCAAGCCACTGAGTATATAATCAATATACATAAGGAATAGATAAACGTCTACCTTTGAGGTGCATTTCCTAACAGTATTTAGAAGCTCTTGCATCACCAGGTCAACACATTTCAGAGCTGGTCCTTTAAGCTTTACTATTTGCTTTTTCACTATTGCTTCAAATGCTTTATCTGGAGTAAACAATCCAGTTCTGTGAAAAGAAATGCAGTACAACTGAAGTTCCAAAATACAGATCAATAATACTACTAAGTCATAGCAACTGACTGAAAATCAGCCTTCATTTAACTAACAACATCTAACTGCACAAACTGATTGGCTGCTTTGGGTTTGCAGCATGTATTTATATTATAAGCACATTCTTTTACTTTATATATGAAATAATTATATGAAATAATTTACAATATTTGTGTTCAAACAATAGTCCTGATATGTCTTGTGCCCTTCAAGCCGTGGGTAAAAGGATTCATATAGGCACAATATAAATGTGTGAGCGTAACCTGCCCCAAAACACACGACTGATTTGACAAAGTATATAAATAAATGAGCCCAAATCCATGGTTCATCTGTTGTCTAACAGGAAAAATGTAAAAGTAATAAAAGTTAAAGTGTTTCACCTTTTTGGAAGAGGCCAATGGCAGGTTGGTGTTTTCAAATTAAGGCAAAGTAAGGGTGCATTACTATTTAAACCTGAACGCCAATACTATCCAAAAGACATGAATGCATGGAGCTCTGTAATCAATAATACATAATAAATGTATTGTTTTAATGCAAGCAGTGTAAGCACCTGAATTTGCCTTGGTATCAGCCTCTTGCAGGCTTCTGTACAGTCTGTACAGCAAAGCTCAGAGACATGAAGGGAGAAGCAGCACAAGAAGCGAATCAGATGTGCTGCAGTGCAAGCATTATGCTAATAAGATGAGAGAGCAGACTGACTGAGAAATTAGATTATCAGTCTGCTACTTCTCCTTTCACTGCCCAGTCAAAGGGTAGAGCTGGGAACTTGTAAATGAAAGTGAAACTGCAGCATAAAAAGATTCCCCTCCTGCTAGACAGGGTGTGTTGTAGGGCAGAGCTGTGTAAATCTCATGACTGGATGGACAATTAAAATAACTACCAACCTACAATATATGTAAGTCTTCTGTGTAGTTAGCTTTTCCCTAAAGTTCAGCTCTAAGGTTTTATATGTCTTACTTTTTTTTATTTTATAACACTACAGTGTCATCCCAAACTGACTGCATTATCTCCAGTGGTCGGACACCCCCTCCCTTGCATAGTCACAACCACTGCTCTCCAATCAGCAGTACTCACACTCCCTGCACATGTAAAATCCCTGCGAGCAGTCAGACACACCTGTAGCCTGTGAATGTGTTTCTGAGCACATAGTAAATACTGTGAGGATATGACGTGGTTGTCCGCATGATTGATGGCCTGGTTTACATTCATATTGTTTAATAAATCAGGCCCTATATTTAAACATGACCTTAACTCTTCAGAAAACTATACTTTTTGTCAGGCATTCAAATATGTATTAGGCAAATGTGTTATCTGGAAATCACTTATAATATTCTGTTGCACATGGACAATTTGTTTTTACAACCTATGTGAAAAAAATGACAGTGTAAGCTTTAATATTGAGTACACCAAGAGCAGCTAGTGCTGAGATAATCTTCTTTTATTTGCTACTATGACCTCTGCTGTGAGTTTACAGAAACTGCAAAAGAACTTCCATATAACAGCTAACTGAGGACGTGCCCAACGTGCTCCACAATAATGTACTCCCATCACAACACAAATTTTAAGTTGCAGGGATTGTATTCCACACATGATTTATCTCCTTATTTCTGATAAAGGAGTGTGCTTTGGACCCCCGAAACACATGGGCTACTATACTTGAAAGCCCCCCTGACCCTAATGGCATAAAGTTGTATCTGGACTATTTAGAATTGGTGTGGCTTCTCACTGAGCAGCCATCACACTGCTGCAGTCGCCAGAACCTGAGAGGTCCCTGTCACTGGACAGCCAATAGGAAGTGTCCAGATCACTCAGGCAGCCGTTAACTTAAGGTCTTGTATAAACAGTGCAAATTACCTTTTTTTTTTTTACAGAACACCAGGAAAAATGTTATTAACCAATGCAGTGGAGATACCTTCACAACCGGGTTAAGTGCTCGTTTTTGTCTAGTTCTGAAAATAATAAAGTTATGCTCACCTGAAGCTCTGAGCCAGCCAGCTGTCACAGTGCTCCCTTTAGCCTGCTGGAATGATCCTCAGCATCCTCATGTCTATAAAGTGTATAGAACGTGATGATTTACGGGACCTTAGACCACTGCAGTAGAGGGGAAGAGAGGCTGGAAGGACCGGTCTAATAGCAAGCCGGCTCTGCAGTTGAGGCGAGTATAACTTTTTTTATTTTAACCTAGACAAAAACAAACAATTAACCCTTGCAGTGCAGGGGGTAGCCCCACTGGAAGGGTTCATACATTTTTTCCTGGAGTTCTTCTTTAAAGCTAAACACCAAGCAGATATAAAAACACTAATCAATCTGCTTAACTATTAATTGAAAAATCATAAAACGTATTTTTAAATGCAGCTAATGTGAATATCTGAGTTTGTATCAATCTCATGTATAGCAGCACTCATATTAGAAGAGGGAAGGCCAGCACGATCTACTAGGCTTTGCTGCATTGCACATGCGCTGACAGGCACAGAGACAAGAATAAACAGGGATCACCTACAAGGCAGTATTGTCACCCTATAAAAGACTTGAAGAAAAAGTAAAATGTCCAATTTGATAGGAAAGAAAGGCTGGAGATGGGTATTAAGCAGCCATCCAAGAAATATACAAGGTGTGCTACAAAAATATGTTTTTATACCATGTGAGTTTTGATACATTTTAAAAGATGCAATAGCTTTAGGGTTGTGGCAATGGTCATCCTGCCTGCATTTATTTGTGGTAGGCTCCTGATGGAAATTTTTCATGATTTTTGTCTTTTCATCTCGATCTATCTAAACTCCTGCAGCTAGAATCCAGAGGTCTCTCCACATGGGGTGAAGGGTATTTACTGGACCAGGTAATATGTCATTTTCTACCATCTCTCTGTTGCACCAATCAGATTAAAAAATTAAGTCTGCATCCAAATGGTGGTGTTGAGAAACTTCTTGGTACTGACAATTTGATACATCACACTTTGCATATAAGAGAGACAGCAAGTGGTCTGCAGTGGATGTATTTGGAAATACCTATCCTGAATTACAAATAGGGAGAAACAAATGAGAAAAACAGCAATGTACTGGACTGTTCCATTACAGTACTTCCTGGATGACAAAACTAATCCCGAGCAGCTAACCTGTTTCCCTCTATATGCACTCTTCCAGGTCTTCATTCTCAGTTCTGACTGGAGTGTACCTCTAAAGTATATTTCCACTTTTGCAAACAAATTTGAGAAAACCCCATCTATGTGTGTTATGTGTTCCTATTCACACAGCATATCTAAAAAAAATATTTTAAAAAGTATATCCTTTCTTCCTGTTTCTCTGGAGCAGAATTATACATAGTAAACTACAAGCAGCTTCTAGTGGTTAGAATAGATGCCAGTGCCATACTGTATATGAAGGGGCTCATGCATGAAATATGTGCTCACAACATAGCAACAAATCAGAATCCTTGTTTAATTTTCTATTCTGCACTATAGACATGACATATGGAAGCCGATTGGCACTATACAGCAAAGTGAGTAACCTCAAGGAGTCTATTTATAGCAGTGCTGATACCACTATACATTGCAGTATTATTCCACACATTTAACCGCCCATTCATGAAATGCAGGCCACGGTATAGAGCCTGTAATCTATCACAGAGTTTTCTCTGCTTAATGCAGCACAGAGAGATTTGTGATTGGAGAAGAAACCAGTTATCTGGCTTTAACAGATCATGTGATCCAGGTACTCCTCCCGCCCTTTTTTTAATGAATTTTAATTGTACAAAGCCCATTTATATAGCACACTACTGTGCTTTATAAATGTATGGTGGGGTTTTTTCTAAGCAGTTGTACGGCATGGGCAAGGTCATATTGCTGCTTCAGGAATGCACCCAAAGTGTTCTTGACAGGACATCATTCCTTAACCCCAAAGTATACCAATGCGGCTCGATAGCATGGAATTATTTATATAGCACTTTACCATATAACAAAAATTACCTGACACCATGAATGTTTTTGATCGCATAACTTATCTCCCTCCGTAAGTCCTTTTCCTCAAATTCCACCTATAGGAACATTTAACACATATGGACAGTTTGCAGCAAAATTGGAGAAAAAATATTTACTGTAATGTATTTACTCTAAATGAACCATTTTCCAAATGTAGACACTAAATATACATAGAGACTTTAATCTTGGAAGACTAGAAAGAAAAAAATGAAATGATTGATAAAGGGAACGTAGAAATCTTTTAATTTCTTTTACCTAGCATAAGAACATCAAGGAAACACAAACTATAACAGAACACAGTATGTTATAATACCTTGTTATAAAATGCTGAGGTGATCTGTCATGGCAGCAAATACGTTATGTTCAAGAGATAATAATGCTAATATTTGTGTGCAGTACTGATGCTTTATAACAATTTCTATTCATTCCCACTATTTTTTTCCATAAAGGAAATGAATATAGCACTTCCCAATGGGACTTTTACACAGGAAGAGTCACAAGTGTATGACCTCCGGCTTCCTCCCCAATGGCTGTAAGTTACTTTGCTGTTTCCTGTCAGCCACCATTTATATATGACCTTCGGATGTTAGCATGTTACACTATCTGAATGTCTATTTTTTATTTTATAGAAAAGATCAATATAGAAAATATCAATGCTTTGGGGTTGATTTACTAAAGACAAACAGGCTGTTCACTTTGCAAGGGCATTTTCCCTTAGTTTAGTGAATGAGGTGAAGCTCTTTTGACCTCCATCATCCAAAATGCATTTTTTTTCCTCTTGCATGTGATTGGGTATTCTTTGCACAGTGTTTTTTTTCCACAATCACTAAAGTAAGTGAACTTTTCCCCTGTAAAGTGGACAGCCTATTTGCCTTTAGTAGATTACCCCCTTAATACCATTATCACTTTACCCCATCCCCTAAATATCAAACTAAGTTAGCACCATTCAATAACCATAATACTGACAGTATTGTCATGCCTAAACTGAGTTAATACTAAGTATCAAGACAGTTTCAGTTATCTGATACGTAAGTCTGTACCTTTACCAGTTCAAATGGGAAGCGTTCATGAAATATACGATTAATTTTGGCACCGCCAGACAACTCAAGTGTATCCACTTTATCCCCTGACCCTTCTATCTTCTTTTCAAAATCTTGTGCAAAATGTTGGATCATCCTTAAAAATATGAATTATTTGAAAAGAATGACTCATTCTGGAATGTCTCTGTAAACATTCTGTTAAACAGTCATATGCAAAAATGAGTTCTAAAGAATCTGGTAACATGCTAAGCAGTTTCATAAAAATATGAAAGAACATCTACATATATATAGACATATATTTTGTGTTATATGGATAGACTACTCATGTTTAGGCAGAAAGCTGAGCATTAGCAACCTTCATATTTCTTTCCATACAGTTTGCCATTAGAAGCAATCCAGTGACCACCCAATCTAAGCCTCATGAAGACTAACTAGCTATGCATATTATGATCAGAAACAATACCAGCAAAGACAGGTTGTTTAGTACAGGGGTGTACAACCTGTGATTTAAGACTAAACTAACCAACTTTTACTAGACAATCTTGAAGATACCTTCAGAACTTTAATAGTAAAGTAAAGCCATGCTTTTACATTATTATAATACCTTCCAAATTAGTTTTAGAAGGTAAAATGCAAAACAATCAAATATAAGGATATAATAACCAATCGTTTCTTATTTGCTGACTGCGTGCTTTGAACATTACACCCAATGTATGAAGAAACACATAAAACACGTTAGTTGTCAAACTAAAATATTGCATAGAAAAGTAAAACAAGCATACTGCAGCAATGCCTTTGTCTTCCTTGATGGATCCTCTGGTTTAAAATTTTTGTAAACTTCAACTTCATGTTCTATGGAAAGCAGCTGACCTTGAAGCTTGCTCCTGAACTCTGGTAGGGTATCACGTATGTGGTTGGTGAGTTGCTTTAAAAAAATGTGATAGAGACAGTGAATACAAGTGTGATAATCACTAACAGGGACCTATAAAGGTAGAGATTGCTGCTGTCAATCACTAGAAGAGGACCTGATGGAGAACTTCAGGTCCCCTCTGCTGATTGACAGCAGCAGTGGGCAGGTGCAATAGCTAGCTTGCTATTGGCTATTGCAAAGTGAAATAGCCAATAGGAATGTAACTATGCATTCCTACGCTGTTTTTTGTTTTCTGACTGACGGCGGCTCCGATGTCAGAAGGGGAAAAAAAAGCAGAGCAGAGAAAGGTTTACTCTGCTCGATCGAGCAGAGTAAACAGCTCGACTGAGCCGCTCGGCTAACTTCGGGAGCTGTACGGGCTATAGTGAATAGCCTGTACAGCAGCCCTTCTGTTCTACTGAACCGAAGGGGTCCTGGGGCCGAATCTAGCCTAAAGATCAACCAAAGCTACGGCTAGTTCCTTCAGCAGCTTTGTGAATAGACCCCACAGTGTTTAGAACCTTGGCAGGAATTTTAGGGGCAGCATCTCAGCAGACATTTCAGGGGGCAGCAGCTCTGTAGGAGTTTGAGGGCAATGGACTTTGGCAGAGATAACAAACAAACTGGTTAAAAATTTGCATTGTGAGTGCTGAAATATGCGTGATACCCTCACTATAAAATATCCAAAGTTGTATAAGTTTGATTTGTTTCTGTCTATGCTTTGGCCTTGTTTGTCTTCTTTACTGGATTAGTCCTACACTCTCCTCAATTGTACTATAGTCCATCAAGCCTTCGGGTCTTATTTAAGACTCATCCTCTCCCAAAAATGCTAGAATACAGTGTTATCTGCATCCCATTGTCTTGGGGTTGATTTACTGAAGTCAAATAGGCCGATCACTTGCAAGGGAATTTTCCTATTGCTTAGTGAATGAGGTGAAGCTCTACTGACTTCCATAATCCAATTATGTGCTAGGAAAAATGCTGTTTTTCTTTCCTTGTCCATGAGTGGGTATTCTTTGCAAAGTGAAAATTCCCCTGAACATGAACAGCGGGTTTGCCCTAAGTAAATCCACCCCTCTTTTTATACTTAATAAACTATGGGGTCTATTCACAAAGCTGCCGAAGGATCTGGCCATAGCTTTGGCCGATCCTTCGGCTAGCTTAACTTCTGGTCCCCTTTACTAGCTCTAGTTTTCATTGTTTAGCTCTGTGCACTTCAATCAGTTTTCTTGTTTTTGTCTTGTCCTCTTGTCTCTGAAGGAAGTGGGGACAGCATGCAGAATGTGATAACACAAGCATAGCCAATTTGTACACATATATTAAGGCCAATATAGACAGCAGCCAATTAACCTACCAGCACCTATTTGAAATGTGGGAGGAAACCAGAGTAAATCTACACAAGCATAGGAAGAACATGCAAAACTTCATGTAGCTAGTGTTCTGGCTGAGATTCAAACCAAGAACCCCAACATAACACTAAGCCACTGTGCTGCCTGGTACTTCTTTTCTAAAATGAAATATATAAACAAATAATTCCGCTAATTACTTTTCCTTTAAGACTATCTAATATACTGTATATTTTGCTTCACTCGATAAAGCACATAATGCTAATTATTATAAGGAATCATTGCAGAGAAGATGACTGAATAATAATTCTTAAAACAAGTGACGTTTTACCTGATTTAGGACTTTCTGGAGGTATGATGTTCCCATACAATCCACCATGTGTCTGTAAGCTGTATGAGATAGGAAGAAATTCTTTTCTGCTAACAAAGCAGCTTGAATGTCCTTTTTACCATCAATATCTTTTTGGCTACGATTCACAACTCCAATATAACCTGAAAGTGTGCAACAACACACATTACTATTTGTATTAAGATACAAACATATACAGCATCAATGTAATAAGAAAAAACTATTAGGTCTATTCACTAAGCTGCCGAAGGATCTGGCTGATCCTTCGGCTAGCTTTGGCCCCAGTACCCCTTCGGTTCAGTAGAACCGAAGGGCTGCTGTACGGGCTATTCACTATAGCCCGTACAGCTCCCGAAGTCGGCCGAGCGGCTCAGCGGGCGGGTACAATAGCTAGTTTGCTATTGGCTACTGCAAATTGAAATAGCCAATAGGAATCTAGTAATGCATTCCTATGGCGGAAATGTTTTTTTTTTCCTTCTTTTTTTTTGACGGCAACAGAACCACCGGCCAATAGAAAACAGTTGGGCGGAGCTATCTGTCACTGCTAGCTCCGCACAATCGTTTTCTATTTATTTTTTTCTACTTTTTTAACTATTTTTTCTGTTCTGCTCGGTCCCACAGAGGGACCGAGTAGAACAGCCGAGCCGATTGCCGCTCAGCGGCATTAGACTATTCACTCACTGCTGTTCGGCCTCTATGAGAATAGACCGAACAGCAGCAAGTAGCCTGCCGGAGGTTCGGCTTAGCCGATCCAGATGTTAGATCGGCTGAGTCGAACTCCTTCGGCACTTTGGGTCGGCCGAACATGCTGAGCATGTTCGGCTGACCCGAAGCCACGCAAAGCCACCCGATGTACGGCTGATTTCCGCTGATATACGGCTGAAATCAGCAGTACCAGCCTGAAGTGAATAGCCAAACAGCGTTCGGCTCACATCGCTTTAGGTCGGTCATTCACTCGGCTGCCTACGGCAGGTTAGTGAATAGACCTCTATGACACTGTTAAAGGATTCAACTGATAGAGATACAGTAAAAATACAATATGTAGGAATCTGACATGGTCATTTACACAGTCAATTCTCAGATATTTCTATTTCTTACAATGTTGCACCGATACCAAGTACCGTACTCGGTATAAGTACAGATACTTATATGTCTTTTATATGTCTAAGACTTTTATGTCTTTTAACATGTGTCCCTGTTTTGACCTGAGCTTGTACTACTTTTCCAACATGTGCTTTGCACCATGTCATCTGCACTTGTTCTGCGGCTGTCTGAAACTGGAGCATCACCTGACAAAACAATCACAACTTAGATGAGGTGGTGTGTACGTGGATAGAGAACTGGCTACGGGAACGGGTCCAGAGGGTATCTGTAAATGGACCCTTTTCAGACTGGGCTAGTGTAATGAGCGGTGTGCCTCAGGGTTCTGTGCTGTGTGCTGATATTGTTCAACTTATTTATTAATGACATCGGGGAGGGTGTATGCAGGTGTTATTGTTATATGTATGCATACAACTATATAACTCAACTGTATTCGGAATGTGATGAATAAAAACTTATTCTTGAAAAAAAAAACATTACTCATTACCCCTGCGAAGAGGAAGTAGTTTGTTCTCCAATATCTCTCGGGCATCTGTTCCTTCATCCATGAGGTCCAGTTTTGTTATCACACCAATTGTTCTGAGACCTAAGGAGTCAAAAAGTCCCAATCATTGTCCATCGTTTTTTTATAAGCTTCCCCATATGGCTTTTGCAAACCAAAATATTACCCTGTAAAATAGCAGTGACATCATCACTGTGCTGCACATAACCTGTACAGAAAGCAGAGCTGTAGGGGGGACCCAGCAGGCTCCACCCAGTACAAGATGCCTGCAGAAAACTACAAGAGGGGGTGGATACAAGACCAGCCGCACTGCACAAGAAGACAGAGCTCGCCAAGATTCAAATAAGAATACACATGGCTCTTCTATTTAGACAACATGTGCTTTAAATAAATCATACAAACATTAGTCACGTTGGCTGTTGCATTGTGACCACATATTCCCTCTAATATATAAATAAGTGGTGTCATAGTAGATTGTGTTAATATGTGGACAGATGTCTCCCGGCTAACAGATTTGTGTATCAAATTACTGAACACATAAAATATCTCTCATGACACACAGAGGAACAACATGAGTGTTTGCCAAGACCATTTTCAACTTCAGGTCAAAAGCACAGTGTGTGAATGTTAATGGCATTTCTGAAATCATTCCCGATGCTTCCAGGGAGTAGACAAAATGCTTCTTTTTCTACTATGGAGCAGCAACTTCATTCAGTAGTGAATTTGTTGTCTCCCAGGAAACAGAATATCACACTGAAAAAGAAACACCGTTTCCTGATAACCACTGTGCAAACGTCTACAGCGTAGAGGAAGACATCGGTTCAAATGTCAAAATGTCTCAGCCGCCATCCTCTGCATCTCTGGTACATGGACTACACCTATGAGTGCTGCTGATCATATGCTTCCTATATGCGCAGCACCACCCAGTGGCTAGAGAAGAGAAGCACAGTCCATTCAGATTGGAAGGACAAGGATGCAAGATTCCACCACATCACACATAAAAATGCAGAGAAACACACGTTTTTTTTTACCATGTTGTGCTGCTTTTGACTGTATTCTTAACTGTGGTTTTTGAATGCGTTTGTTTATACATCATTTTTTGTATTTTGATAGCCAAGTAATGTTGCCAAGCAGCATGCGTACAGTTTTCCTCCACACACCAACACATTAATGTGGTGTGAACAGGACCCATAGACAGCAATTGTTTCTCAACTGTCCGTGCAGTGAAAAACCCAGGGTGAATGCAACTGAACTCACCTGGTGTAAATGAGCCTTCAGACTTGAAAGTAATCACACGAAGAATGGGAGCAGAGGCAACACAGAGGAAGAAAAAAATGAAAGAATAAGAACCCCCCTCTTAACAGAAAAACCTGTCTGTACTAAAAACATAGTGGTCACTTCTGTACCTCTCTGGGCAATGGAAAGGTATGACCACCAGGGAAATAGTGTTAGCAGAAAATAAAGATTCATACCTTGAGGATCTACTTCTTTAGAAAGCTTTAAGGCATCTGAATTGGCGAGGTCAGTATTTGCAGGAGTCACAGCAAGTATAAGGCAATTATCACGACAGATGAACTGCATAATCATTTCTCGAATCTGAGATTCAATGTCTGCAGGTTGGTCACCAACAGGCACTTTTGTGATGCCAGGCAAGTCAACAAGGGTCAGATTCAACACTGCAAGAATGACACATGTAGCCATTAAATGAATGTGATAACATGCTTTCTTAATATCCACAGAAACACTACAGAAAAACATATACAGTTGCCAAAATCTTGTGTAGGAAGACAGATTATTTATTACACACAATACATTTCTTACTTAAAGATGAACTCTATGAAAAAAGAAAAATCTTCCCATGTAGTGCAATGGTTAAATGATTGTTCATGCCTAGGACTTTTACCATTTTTTTTTTAATGTATTATTTGCACCGCAGCCTGCAATTGATTGTACAATAATTTATTTAAAAATATAGTAACAATATAAATGATTGGATGTGGCAAAATCTCATTTTGAAGCTTTAGACTTACAACAATACCTCTGGCATCCACTCCGAGAATCTTCTGTTCAGATCACAGACCAAGAAATACATTGGACCTAGCCCCTTCTAACCTGCTATTAGTACTAACTATATGCAATACAAGACAAACTGGGCTATTCACAAAAGGGTGAAGAGTTTGGAGAAGGCAGGAGAAGTGAACAATCTAGAACAACATAGCTCACTTCAGCTATTTTGGCCTAGATTGTTCACTTCTCCTGCCTTCTCCAAACTCTTCACCCTTTTGTGAATAGCCCTGACAGTATTTTAGACCAATGGTGATAGTTATACAATTTTACTAGATATACAATATATGTGAACTGAGCAGAGGGTGCTGTCAGAGGCATTGTTGTAAATATAAAGCTTCAAAATGAGATGTTGCTGCATTCAATCAATTATTATTGTTATTAAATGCTTTTAATATATTCTTGTACAATTAAATATTGTGATTTTAAGTACAACATATTTATTATTTTTGTTGTTTGCCAGTTCCAAAGTCCAATTTATACAAATATGTTTGAGTGCTATGGAAATGTTTATATAGTGGGGGGAATTTATCATAGCAATTGTGAGTGTTTCAACTTGCACGGAAAATATTTGATGCACTTTGCACCAGATTTATGATTCTAGTGTAATGTTCATAAATAAGGTTTAATAGACTCCAGGAAAGAAGACTCTTAGCTCCAGGCAAAAAGCTTAACTGTCGCTTCTTGCAGAAGTGGTCATGGGGACCTCTTAAGTTGTGATTGTTTTGTCAGGTGATGCTCCAGTTTCAGACAGCTGCAGAACAAGTGCAGATGACAACAGGTGCAAAACACGTGCAGTTGGAAAAGTAGTGCAAGCTCAGGTCAAAACAGGGGCACATGTTAAAAGACAGATTTGCACATAAAAAACTAAAACTGTCGCAAAACTAAAACTGTCGCAACTGCTGTGATAAATTCAGCCCAGTGTATATAGTTCACCTGCATGGGATTGTACTTACCTAAAAAAAAAAGGAGCAATGCTTGCTATAGAAAAAAGAACACTTACATTTTGCTGCATGTAGCATACACTAATTTGTAGGGATGCACCGATACTTTTCAGATACAAGTGCCGATACTTGCCATTTTCATGAGAACTACCAGGGTTGTAAATGTTGTTGCTGGGACCTAGCTCTGGCGCTCCACCACTGTCCTGAAATCATTAGTTTGTATTGTTTTATAAAAACTGTCACATGACAATACACAAAAATGTATCAGTACTTGTATCTGTGGGTACTTGGGCAAGTATCAGTACTTGTACTTGCAAAAATGGTATCTGTGCATCCCTTTATTTATATTTATAAAAACAAAATCATACATTAAAACAGGGATGTACAAATCCCAGGAGCTCTGTATGCTCCTTACAAATGACAGCTGTCTCCTAACTTTTGAATTTTTTCTCTAGTCTAGTCTTGGAGCTGGAAAAGTATCTGTACTTGTATTTGTACCTGTACCGAGTATGGTACTTCTTATCGGTGCATCCCTACTAATTTGTTAGCTCATGTTTTGATAAATGACTCACATACCATTTGGTGAATATATCCTCAGATTTATAGGAATGGATGAAATTCCTTTATTTGCACCAGTTGTTCTGTCTGTCTCTGCTTCAATTTCTTGACGAACGTCATCAAAATCTGAAAACCTTTTTCCTTTACAGTGTAGGAACTCAGCATATTCTAGAAAAAACAATTACGTGAGTTGTTAACAACATTTTATATTATCTTACACATCATGAGTTACAACAAAAACCTAAGTGATGCGTTCCAGATTTGAATCTGAACAAAGCCCCCTTTGCAATGGAGAATGACAACCAGCAATAGAGGACTACAGATCCCACCAATCCATGATTATAAAGCAATTATACAGAGCTGTGTGCGGTCTCACCAGGGCTGCATTTGGGTCTCACCAGGGCTGCGTTTGGGTCTCACCAGGGCTGCGTTTGGGTCTCACCAGGGCTGCGTGCAGATCTCACCAGGGCTGCGTGCAGATCTCACCAGGCCTACGTTTGGGTCTCACCAGGGCTGCGTACAGATCTCACCAGGGCTGCGTTTGGGTCTCACCAGGACTGCATGCAGATCTTACCAGGGCTGCATGCATATCTCACCAGGGCTGCATGCATATCTCACCAGGGCTGCATGCATATCTCATCAGGGCTGTGTTTGGGTCTCACCAGTACTGCATGCAGATCTCACCAGGACTGCTTTTTGGGTCTCACCGGGGCAGCATGCAGATCTCAGCAGGGCAGCATTTGAACCTCAGATTTATAGGAATGGATGAAATTCCTTTATTTGCACCAGTTGTTCTGTCTGTCTCTGCTTCAATTTCTTGACGAACGTCATCAAAATCTGAAAACCTTTTTCCTTTACAGTGTAGGAACTCAGCATATTCTAGAAAAAACAATTACGTGAGTTGTTAACAACATTTTATATTATCTTACACATCATGAGTTACAACAAAAACCTAAGTGATGCGTTCCAGATTTGAATCTGAACAAAGCCCCCTTTGCAATGGAGAATGACAACCAGCAATAGAGGACTACAGATCCCACCAATCCATGATTATAAAGCAATTATACAGAGCTGTGTGCGGTCTCACCAGGGCTGCATTTGGGTCTCACCAGGGCTGCGTTTGGGTCTCACCAGGGCTGCGTTTGGGTCTCACCAGGGCTGCGTGCAGATCTCACCAGGGCTGCGTGCAGATCTCACCAGGCCTACGTTTGGGTCTCACCAGGGCTGCGTACAGATCTCACCAGGGCTGCGTTTGGGTCTCACCAGGACTGCATGCAGATCTTACCAGGGCTGCATGCATATCTCACCAGGGCTGCATGCATATCTCACCAGGGCTGCATGCATATCTCATCAGGGCTGTGTTTGGGTCTCACCAGTACTGCATGCAGATCTCACCAGGACTGCTTTTTGGGTCTCACCGGGGCAGCATGCAGATCTCAGCAGGGCAGCATTTGAGTCTCACCAGGGCTGCGTTTGAGTCTCACCAGGGCTGCATGCAGATAATTAGCATTTGTATTTTTGTCCTAATTATATGTAAATAATTTGCTCATATTTTTAACTGCCTACTTATAGTGATAAATAAAAAAAATAGTTTATTTTTTAGTTGTAGGGTTTAGCCTAGAAGATGGCCTGAAAGAAAATTTAAATTTAAATTTCTTATTTCCCCTTTAGCATTTATTGGGTTGATTTACGAAAATAGGCTGTTTACTTTGCAAGGGAATTTTCCCTTAGCATAGTGAATGTGGTAAAGAGGAGTGAAGTGAAGTGAAAACGGAGTGAAAATTCCCTTACAAAGCAAACAGCCTATCTGCCTTTAGTAAATCAACCCCATTGAATCCCCACATCTTGTCAGTTACGCAATGGAAGTGATGAGGGGCACCATTCCTGGGCTGTGCTTAAGGCATCAGCTGGCCTTAATCCAACACTGTTTACAAACACTGGGACATATTTATGAGTTTTAGAAGGATTTTAAAAATATTATTATCCCCAAAACTTCCTACCTATATTGGAAGTGATGAGCTGAAGAACCAATGGACGTCTAGTCACAATACCAGAGCCGCGTGGAAGGAAGTCCCTAAAAAAAACAAAAACAAAATGATGCCTCTATTTACAAACAAATCAATAACCAAAAGAAATATACAGGGTATTCACAAAAGGGTGAAGAGTTTGGAGAAGACAGGAGAAGTGAACAATCTAGGACAACATAGCTGATTTCGAGAAATTCTCCAATTCAGCTCACTTTCCAGTTCAGCTATGCTGTCCTAGTTTGTTCACTTCTCCTGCCTTCTCCAAACTCTTCACCCTTTCGTGAATAGCCCTGATAGATTATGTACAGACTTGTAAATGGGAGGATTGGCATTGCACTATAAACAAGTTTGATGAGGTGCTGAGTAGTAAAATAATTAAGAAATCCAGCATTTATAGTAAACCTGTGTCCAGACAACACACACTGAAGTATTTATATACTGCAAACAAGCAGCAAAAGCACTTTAAATCAAGCCCTTTTTCCTTGGCTACCAGGGGATCTATGGGTGTTAAAGGGTAAAGGTGTGAACAGTTGTTGGATGCTTTACAGACATATGTTTATGTTTTAAATAGATATATCAATACAATTGAATCATTTTAGCAGTAAAATCGTTGTATGTTATCATATATAATAATATAATATTCTTATTCTTTTGCTTAGGTCACATGGTCACTGATTACCAGGGGATCTGTGAATGTTTCATGCCATGAAATCTATTTTTACCAAATATGGCTGCCTCCATGTGGACAAATAATTACAAACTAAACTTAGAAAATCTATCTAATGGAAAAAAAAGACAATGTTTCCTTTAAGTGCATTTGTCTCATTTACCTAAAGTAGCAAGCAAATATTTTAGGTGACACAACATTTACAGGGTTATTCACAAAAGGGTGAAGAGTTTGGAGAATCAGGAGAAGTGAACAATTTAGGCTAAAATAGTTGATTTGGAAGAATTCTCCAATTCAGCTCACTTTCCAGTTCAGCTACGTTATCCAAGATTGTTCACTTCTCCTGCCTCCTCCAACCTCTTCACCCTTTTGTGAATAACCCTGACAGCCTAAAATAACCGAAAAAAAGAATAGCCATGAGGAGTGCCTTTCTGCTAACTTACCATAACAGGCTGCATCCTTCTAACTAATATAAGCGATAGGTAAAGTTTAAAATATACAATGGATCAGGATTATTTAGCAGCAACAAATCCATCAGATCTTAGAAAAGAATCCTGAAGTATAAATAAAACTCAACTAGAAAAATAAATTCAATGAAACTCATTTGGTTGTGAACTGACTCATTTGGTCAGTGACATGAAAGATGGCCAACGAATGAATGCTTCTATTGATGCAAAAATAGAGGAAACTGACTATTTTGTAGAGATAATCAAGCCATTCAGAGGAAAGAGTCATTCTACCAGAAAAGACAAATTCACTGCTGGCCTTGTTTGGTTGAGAAGCAGTGCTCGATGGTGTAGACGTAGCAATCTGCAGATCTCTGGAAACGTGCACCTAAAGCAAAGCATCGTACTGGTAAATGCACTTCCATAGGGGACAATCATTTCCATGATCAGCTCTAATGGAGCAAAAACACAGATCAGTATCACCATCCAACCAATTTAGTGACAAATGAAATAAAACAAAAGATATATAATGTGGTATACACAGAGGATTATACAATGAAACATAGATATACATTTAAAGAACTCCAAGATTTATTCAAATATAACCATGCAGGGGGGCTACCCCCGCACTGCGAGGGGGTAAGTGGTAGGGGGCTAAAATGAAGACAATATACTCACCTGATCCTCAGTCCCACCTGGCTGTTAGACCAGTCCTTGCAGCCTCA
>NW_017307250.1:434681-458569 GCF_000935625.1 Nanorana parkeri
CGGTCTAAGCCCCGCTGACATCATCATGTCTAATGTAGGTACATCAAATGTGAGAATCCGAAGGACATACCACAGCCAGAGCGGAGTGGAAGAGAGGTGAATGCTGACCACCACAGGACCGAGGATCAGGTGAGTATAACTTCTTTATTTTCGCCCCTTGACCAAAATGAACACTTAACCCTTGCAGTGCGGGGGTAGTCCCACTTCAAGGTTAATGTGAGAAAAAAAACAGGGTTCTTAGAAATACCCCTTGGTATACTTCTGCTTACTAATAGGGGTCTATTCACGAAGCTGCCGAAGGATCTAGCCGTAGCTTCGGATGATCCTTCGGCTAGCTTCGGTCCCAGGACCCCTTCGGTTCAGTAGAACCGAAGGGCTGCTGTACGGGCTATTCACTATAGCCCATACAGCTCCCGAACGTGGCCTGAGCCGAGGTGAAAGCTGGCCGAGCGGCCGCCTGCTTCTGACAGCTGGGTGGAGCCAGCCGTGATCTTACGCCTGGCTCCGGCCACTTGCAGAGAGATCAGCGTCCCTGATCTCTCCATAAGTTAGCAGAAAGGTACTCCTCATGGCTATTCTTTTTTTCGGTTATTTTAGGCTGTCAGGGTTACCAGCTAACCAGGGACACTGATCTCCAGACAGCCTAACTCTCCCGGGCGCTCCGGGAGTCCCCCTGCTCCTGGTCGCCCAGGAGAGAAACACTGCTTTTTCTTTTATTCTGACATGGAGCCGTTGGCTGGCGTCAGAATAAAAAAAAAAACCACAGCATAGGAATGCATTGCTAGATTCCTATTGGCTATTTCAATTTGCAATAGCCAATAGCAAACTAGCTATTGCACCCACCCACTGCTGCTGTCAATCAGCAGAGGGGACCTGCAGTTCTCCATCAGGTCCCCTCTATATCAATAGTCAATAGCAGGCTGGCTATTGTACCCGCCCACTGCTGCTGTCAATCAGCAGAGGTGGACCTGAAGTTCTTTTTTTTTTGGTACAAAGGTGGACTGGCATAGTAAAAACCAAGAACATATAACTTATTAAAGAAGACACGCAAGAACCCTAAAGAGACAGCTTCCCCCCGATTATGTAAATGGAGAAGATGGCGGTGCAGGACCCAGCTTGTGGTGTTGGATCAGATCAGGACAACACTGGATTGGTTGGACATGTGGGTATGTAGTTGGAGGATAACCCAGCAAACAATATATGAGGGATTGAAAAAAAGAAAACAACAGAGGTGGACAGAGAGCAAAGTGTCTCTTTAAAAGGCAAGCTACAAAGAGCTCCAAATCCCACCTTTCCACACCATCCAGCATTCCCGCTCTCCATGGAAACAAATGCACAGTTATGTACAGTGAACAACAAAGGGTTAGAGTTCAGCTACACAATATGCCAATACAGCTTCACCCACTCACCTGCCTAGGAAAGTCCTCCTGCCCCTCACTGCACCCCTTTAGCCCCGTCCTCTCAACTGCCCAGTAAGTCCTCCTGCCCAACGGTGCTTACCTAAAGCACAGTTCTCTCTTCTCCCCACCAAGCTCTCCTGTCTCCCACTGTGCACCTATAGCCCTGCCCTCTCACCTCCCTAGAAAGCTCTCCAGTCCCTCACAGCGCACCTATAGCCCCGCCCTCTCACCTCCCCAGAAAGCGTTCCAGTCCCTCACCGCGCACCTATAGTCTTGCCTTTTACTTACCCATGAAGCTATCCTGTCCTTCACTGCGCACTTATAGCCCCCTTGCAAACCTCTTCTGTCCCTCATGGCGCTCCAATAACCTGTCTTCTCACCTGCCCATGAAACTCTCCTGTCCCTCATAGCACACCTACAGACCCGCCCTCTCACCTACGCACAAAGCTCACATGTCCCTCATAACCTCGCCCTCTCACCTGCCAAGGAAGTCCTCCTACCCCTACACCATTTTAGCTCCACCCTCTCACCTGCCCTGGAAGCTCTACTGTCCCTCACCATGTACCTACAGTATAGCCCTTCCCTCTCACCTGCCCTGGAAGCTCTACTGTCCCTCACCATGTACCTACAGTATAGCCCTGCCCTCGAAGCTCTACTGTCCCTCACCGTGCACCTATAGTTAGACCCGCCCTCTCACCTGCCCTGGAAGCTCTACTGTCCCTCACCAGTACCTAAAGCCCGCCCTCTAACCTGTCCTGGAAGCACTACTGTCCCTCGCCGTGCACCTATAGCCTCGCCTTCTCACCTGCTTTGGAAGCTCTCCTGCTCCTTACCGCGCACCTATAGCCCCGCCCTCTCACCTGTCTACCAAGCTCTCCTGCTCCTTGCCGCGCACCTATAGCCGCGCCCTCTCACCTGCCTACCAAGCTCTCCTGTCCCTCGCCACGCACTTATAACCCCGCCCTCTCACCTGCCCACGAAGTTCTCCAGCACTGAGCTCTTCCCCGCGCTCTGCCCGCCCACCACAGCGATCTGCGGCAGGTCCAGGTGGCAGCTCTGCCCGATGGCGCAGAAAGCGTCCTGCAGCCGGTTCACCAGCGGGATCAGTTCCTGCATCTCCCGGTTACCCATCGCACGAGGAAGTTTTTCGTCGGACATCGGGAGCCTCTTATCCTTGTCGCCGGGGTCCCTGTGATAGAGGAGCAGAGCTGCAATAATCTGCGCCGGATACAAGTCTCTCCTTGTCTCTCCTCTCAGGACCCGCTCTGGCCGCTGTCTCTGGTGCTGGAAGAGAATCACACCACGCATGCGCACACAGCTCTCCTGTAGACGGCTGGAGATCAGATTCTTTTCTATATAAATATAACAATCACTGTGCAAAGCTCTGCATATGTATAAGACACCACATCTGACTGGGGGGTCTAAAGTGTGTGAAAGTCTGTCAACTGTGAAGCAACCCCATTTAAATAATGGAGATGAGGAGAGGTGTGATGTTTGTAGTCCTAATAAGAAGCCCAACCTAAAGTAACAACGCTGCTCCTCCATAGATACAGTGCAGTAAGGGGTTGTCACCATGGGATGGGAAGTGTGTTATTGGCAGAATCTCCAAATAAAAGGAGAAACGCCTGAAAAAAGAAAACTGATGCAGCCACTACATTAAAGGACTGGTAAGATGCTACAGATTACATTTTTGGTGGACAGCACTGCAGATGGAAGGGAGTGCGAGCATTGCTGGTTGCAGTGTTATTGGTCATGGGTCAGACTGCTGGAGAGACTCCTGCTCTCACACCATGAGCAATGGTCTCCCTGCAGCTTACTGTTGAACTGATTTCTGTAGGCCATAGGTGTGATACAAGATACCATAAAGAAAGATTGCAGGCAGTTATAACAACAGTATGGGGTGTGTTGCTTTATACATCGTGAATGGACGTCCGTACAACACTGGCTGTCAACAATCAGAGCTGCGGAAAGCAGCGTGTGAGAGCGCACAGCTCATGTGTCTACATAGGGTTAAATGATCTGCCCTGCACCCTTCTTCCCACAGCTCCGGGGGCATCAACAACCAGCCCCCTCCGTGTAAATGAGGCCTTAGCTGAATATGTGTTAAATGCTTCATGAACTGACATTCACTAAAATGTGCATATACAGAGAAAAGCAGAAAAGTGCTGCTGCTCCATTCAGCTGCTGGGGGCAAAGACAATACTTTGTGATTTCAGGTAAAGAGAAGCATTTGCCTCACTCCATAGAACAGAACTGGACCAATCATGGGACCCTTCTGTAGATTACACAGAGTGATTTCCCCTGCTGGTAACTGAGAGGTGGGAGGGCAAAGAAGAAGGGACTATGTGCTGTTGGAGAGGGGAATTTGCCCTGCATGGCAATGGTCAGGTCTATTTTTTGTCTCCAATTAACAAAAGCTGGCCAGAAGAACCATAGGGATAGCCTATAGGATGCAAATTGGGTATTTAAGAATCTTTTACTAAATACATCTAACATATTTAAAAACTGTGGGGGGAATTTATCAAAACTGGAGCAGATGCTCATAATAACCAATCAGCTTCTCTCTTCAGTTTGTTCATTTAAGCTTTGCAAATGAAAGAGAGAAGCTGATTGGTTGCCATCACCAATGCTGCTCCAGTTCTCATAAATTCCCTTCTGTATGTATAGTATTTACAGAATAGAAAATCACTAAAGATAATTTCATTTCTGGCTCCAGAGCAGGGGCATCCCGAGACCGGGTGTCACCCAGAGCAGAGACCAGGGGCCACCCCGCCGTGATGTCACCGCGCATGCACGATAATCTAATTGACGCCTGCCGGCGGCCATCTTGGTGATGGTCGCTGGCAGAGGGAGGAGGGGACGTGCACCCGGCAGGATGAGGTATGCCGCCGGTTCCCCTCCTCTCTCCTGACACCGTCGGGCTCTCAGTCCATGACCAAGTGCCCAACTTTTTAGAGGGGGTGACACCAAAATGACTGTCGGTCATTTTGGTGTCACCCCTCCAATAGTGTCACCCGGGTTCAGGCCGCACCCCCCTTGTGACGGCACTGCCCTAGAGCTCATCTAAAATACATACTTTGTATTAGTATTTATTATTACACACAGTTTAATAAGTATGCTGCACAACAACATGTCCGCCTCAACACAATATACACCGTTTAAATATATCAATATAAGTACTCACATAGTCTATGTAATAAAAACATCTCCAAAGGAGCTGTCATAGTTTTGTGCGAACCATACATTTCTTTTAGCACAGGGATTTTATCCTTCTGTAGTATAAGTACAATTTGGGAACATTTGGAAGCAATGATGGATAGAGTGGGGAAGTATTAGAAGAACCTCGATCAGATTTTTAGTGCAGCCTACGACCCCCAATCATAGATTTCCCACACTTCCTGTCTCAGGCACATGACACAGGAACTAAAAAAAAAACATTGCTCCCCTTTTCACTTCCACTATTGTTCATTTGGCAGCTGTCACATTTTGGACTTCCCAATGTCACCAGCAAAGATAGTGGGGCTGAATACTGCCAAAGGGGATACGGACATGAACACCTAAAGAGGACCAGATGCAATTGGGCTTTTTCCAGAACTATAATATTCAGTTTTACATTAGTATGTTTTTCAGGCTTGTATATGAAAATGTTATATTTCTTCCTCACCTAGGTCACTGACGTTGTCATGTGTGAGATGGCACTCGGACAGCTGCTGGCATTTCAGCTTCCTGACCTCACATAGGGTCTACCAACTGCTGAGTGCATAACATTGCCCAATCACTAAGTTCCATATTGGTCTACGTTCTCAGCGAAGACCAATATGTAATGCACTCTCAGGATCTGGGAATGAACGTTTGATAAGGCAGTTCTGGTGACCTCTGACCCCTGATATCCTAACCAAAGAGACAGATTCAGAAAAGGACGGTGTCAATTGGCTTTGGGCTTGTGTTGATGGCATCAGTTTGACATCAGCTTGAGACGCTTCTGAGCTCATTCAGAATTCACTGACATGTACATTTGACCGGCAGGTTACCTCCTTCTGACCTGCATTTTACATGCTTCTTGAAGTGAACCAAAGTCTGTCAACACAGGGTCCTAAGCCAGAGGTTCCCAACCTTTATTTCACTAGTGAACCCTTGGCAGCCCATTTTCATAAATTGTGCCGTTCCCCCAGGACAAAAGAGTGGAGTAGCAAGCAGATTGGAGGCAGAGCTTATACACAGAACTAGGGATATCCAGATACCAGTGCCGATACTTGTCATTTTCACAAGAACTACCAAGATGCAGAGGTTGCAGCTGGGACCGGGCTCTGGCGCTCCACCACTGTCCTGAAATCATTAGTCTGTATTGTTTTAGAAAAACTGTCACATGACAATAAACAAAAATGTATCAGTACTTGTGTCTGTGAGTACTTGGACAAGTATCAGTACTAGTACTTGTCCAGAAATGGTATTGGTGCATCACTTGTATATATTTATTTAAAAATATCATGCATTAAAACAGGGATTCACAAATCCCAGGAGCTCCGTATGCTCCTTAAAAATGACAGCTGCCTCCTAACTTGTGAATTTTTCTCTAGTCTAGTCCTGGAAAAGTATTTGTACTTGTACTTGTACCGAGTACGGTACTTGGTATCTGAACATCCCTACACAGAACCATATTTAATAGGCAGAAGGATACTGACATTTGTTCTGCTGTGAAGCAGTATTGCTGAGCTCCATTTCTTCTCCAGTGTGTGCAACCTGCAGCCTCTGCTTCTTTCTTTCATTTCTCAATGTATTCAACTCCTCCTCTTCCTCCCCAGCACTCTCCTGCCATTACAGCTACTGTACTCAGATATAGCAAGCCAGGCCATCACAATTAGTTTATACATATATTTAGACACATGTTTCTTATGATTGCCTTACACTGAGGTGGTATCAATCTGATCCTTGCCGTTATCGAATTTCCTGAAGGGTGTTTAGCGCTGTACCTTTGATTGCATCATTATTCTGGCGGCATATAGCCTGAGTTCAGCAGCTTTCCGTTTCCCTTCGGTTTTAAGAATTATGCAATTATAGTTCCGGGGTCATACTATTTATTTTTAATTTTTAGTCTAGTTTTTACTATTTTTACATATTTACTATTTCCATTAGCACAAGTTCGTTTGAAATAATAGGCAGAAGGATACTGACATTTGTTCAGCTGTGAAGCAGTATTGCTGAGCTCCATTTCTTCTCCAGTGTGTGCAACCTGCAGCCTGTGCTTCTTCCACTCATTTCTCAATGTATTCAACTCCTCCTATTCCTCCCCAGCACTCTCCTGACATTACAGCTACTGTACTCAGATATAGCAAGCCAGGCCATCTGTAACTTGAAACCGCACGACACTGTGCAGCCAAGCCGTCTGCACCCTAGCAAGCCATAATGTTGGATCGCTGAGTGGTCCCTCTCTTGGGGTCACCATTGCTGAATTTTATTGTATGTACCCCTAAACATCCTGCCATGTACCCCAGGTTGGGAGCTACTGGCTTAAGCTGAATTTACTTTAACAGATCATTTGCAACAAGGCATATGTAAAACATTGCAGTGGATTATCTGTTAACTTTAGTTATATTTAGTCTTTATTTAGTTATATAAAGAAGAACAACTTGCATTGGAACTCATACAAGTATTCTACTCATGTCCTACTCCATGAGTGCCAAGTGGGATGGGCGTCCTGCAAAAATTACATCATCAGACCCAGGCTGGTAGTAAGAGAAAAGCTGCAGGAAACAACAAAGTGCCAATAACATTAGCAGCAATTACATTTCACAGTTGAGGCCTAAGCATGTAACTTTTGTCTTCCTCCTAAAATAGCAATAACTTTTTCTGGCATATGAGTGTGCCTAGGCACTCCTGGGCCTACAGCCTCATATCTGTATATCTGCAGTTTGATATCATCTCAAGGCATTGTTGCCTGTGATTGCTAGGCTCAGGAGATTGTGTGGTGTCATTCCAGTGCTGCTTGCTGGAGAGAAATCTGCACTGCATGCATCTCCCTGTTTGCGTTTCATTCAGTCTGTGGATCACTGCTTTGTGAACCTCTCCTGTTGCTTCTTAATTATATCTCCACCACCCACCAGACGGGCAACTCTGACATGGGGAAGCAAAACCCTGCCTCTACCAAGATGGCCATGTACACACAAATATACAGTGGAGAACAAAGCATGTCTAGTCTGTAATGGGGAAAAGATCAGCTCTATGGTGACCATAATAGGCAATATTGGTGATTAATCATTTGCCCATTTTTGGCCACTGCTTCCAGAGTTCAGTTCTTCTTTAACACTAAAGTATAAAAAGTATGGTGCAGAAACTACACTATATATCAGGGGTGTCCATTAGGTCAATCGCGATCTACCAGTCGATCGCAAAGCGAACACTGGTAGATCGCGATCAGCTCCCTCCCGCGCTGCTAGTGCGGCTAAATGTGTCAGATGCCGCAGCCGGGAAGGGGCGGGACACCTCGCCCCGTGTGCAACGTCGGCCACACGAGCACCGCGGGAGGACAGGACGCCGGCGCACGAGAGGAGACCTGGGAAGCTGCTGTAGTGGAGGTAAGAAAATACAGACAGGAGAGAGAAGAGAGACTGCAGAGAAAGTGAGAGAAGAGACAGTAGCTAGAAACAGGGGAGAGTGCGAGAATAGAGAGAAAGAAGAGACAGCCAAGAGAGAGGGCCGGGTCACACCACAAAGTCTGCATTCTAGAGTGTTCTGCCTCTAGAACGCCCTGGAACGCAAGCCAGCCAGCTCCCTGCGTTCACGGGTGTGGCGGTGCATTGAAGTCAATGGCACTGCGCCCACAGTGCGATAGCCCGCACACGGAACGCAAGCACATTAGAGCCTGCGTTCCAGTCCAGTGTGATCTGCAAAAAATAGTGCTTGCAGAATTTCTGCAGCTCACACTGGACCGGAGCGCAGACACTACTGTGCCTGCGTTCTGGGTGCGGGCGATCGCGCAGGGGGCGTGGCTGCGGTGCCATTGACTTCAATGCACCGCCACGCCCCTGAACGCAGGTGTTTTTTAGTTGGTAGATCTCATTGAGCTCGTCATTTGAAAAGCAGATGAAAAATTGTGGGCGCCCCTGGTATATATGTTACATGTCTCTTCAACTGTTGCTCATACTAGTCATTGTTGTCTTTTCTCTGACGATGTAGATCGTCCATGAAACCTGTTCAGTGTTCTTCCTGTGCTTAAAAGATTGCTGAGCTTTCAAACTATTTGTATGGACTTGAACATGTCAGCCAGGATGTAGGTCTCATCCCAGAGAGCTCCAGGCCTCTTTAATGTTTTCTCCAAGTGTTTAGCTGATTCCATTAGATCTGTTGGGTTGATTTTCCGTTCAGTATTGGGGCAACAAAAAAGGATTTCATTCACTTCATCCTCAATCTTTTTGGCATAAATCAGAGGGAAAACCTCATGAATGACACTCATCACCTGTCTCTTCAAAACAGCATCACGGCACACCAGATTCAAAATAAAGATCCCTGCAAGAAAAAGTGTTTATATCAGGTAAAAGCAAGAAAAACCCTTTGTATACAAACTTAGCAGAACACAAATCTGTGTATGATCCACAATATGGAGCTTAAGCTGGGTATACACAATTATATTTTCTTTGTTCAGCCTGCAAGCTGATCGAAGAAAATATAACAAACTAGCTTCCTCCCGTTACCCTAAGCTCAGTATACCGGGAGCTACAGCTCGCAGTATACTGAGATGCCACAGCCGGAGTGGATCCCGACGTAGATGACGGGATCCGCCCAGCTGCGTGAGTGACAGCTGGCTCTGCCTATCTAGAGGCAGAGCCAGCTGTACCCACCCCCTTCACTGTCCGTTCCGCCAGTCAGCGCTGGCAGATCGGAGCGGGGAGAGGGAATCCAGCCCCTCCCCCTGTCACAGCAGAGAGCCGTGACAGGATCGAGAGGTGAGCGAACCTGGTATGTGTTCGCTCACCTCCCGATCTACCTGTGACAGTCTCATTGTCACAGGTCGGCTAGAACTATGAGGTGAGTGGAAATCACTCATCTCATAGTTCTCCTTTAAGGGATCCCGGGTGGAAGGGTGGCGAAAGGAGCACCCACTGTGCAAATTTCAGCCGATTCTTGATTCGCACAGTGTATAGCCTACTTTACTATAATGTGTGGAAAAGGTATTTTTTTTAAACAGCTTTAAGCAACAGGGAAAAGGAATGAGAAAATTGTGATTGTTATCCAGAAAACACTGCACCTGTGCTAATGTAAAAGAAAGGGAAAACATATTGTGGGTGCAAGTACACCTTTTGGGATTACCCCATTGTCTGTTGGTTTGGTGTGACTGAGGCGCGTTCAGTTCCTTAGCCAAGCGCGGAGTAGCTGTTCTGCAGCACTTCAGTTTGCTGCACTGAACGCTTTGGCTGCACAGTGCTAAGCAAAATGGCGGAGGATAATATTTGTGATTAATACCATTTTCCAGGGAATATTTGGTGTGCTCCTCCAACAAAACATTAAATTGTAGGTTCCCACACTGAATTGATTTCCTTCATCAGGGTTCAGGCACTTTTCTCCAGCACTGCCAGGTGTGCCCACAGTTAAAATGGCCACTGATGCTCTGTCCCCACCTCCGTCACACTCTGCTCTGCATACACATTCATGTCCGCTGTGATTGCTAAGTTAGCAGTGTTGAGTGCTGACTTGCAGCACTGTGTTCAGTGGCAGTTTGCTAACTCAGCACTTGCAAGGGCTGGGCATCTGAACACTCCCCTGGTGTGCTATCATGTTGTGGTACCAATAAATTATTATCAGGATGTGGACCATGGAAAGCCTAGCGAGTTTCTGCTTGAACATGTGGTGGTAATCTGCCAGCAGCTGCACACCAGCAGAGGGGTCACTCACAGATACAGTAGTTGCTTTCCCTCTTCTGCTGGGTGTGGGAAGGTTAGCCACCACATGGCCAACTCCACCATCTGCTGGTCATTCCTCGGTACTACAGCCTAGTCACACTGCAAGCTGAAAACCTGGTTCTAAGCAACAGGCTATGTTTAACAAGAGGTCAGTGCATTCAGCCGGTGTCTTTTCCAAGGGGTTTCAGCTTTCTACTCTACGCATTGGACTGATTTTGGTTTCCTCAGACAAGTCAGATGTCCACATCTTGGCTTTCTCAAATGCCCTGATGACTAAGCAGCATAACATCCTTCTGGTGAAGACCAAGGGTTTGCACATCGGTGAGAGTTATGTAAACTCTGCTGGTACACTGCACACTCAGATAGTAGAACTGACCAGGAAAGCTTTATTCTTTCAAATGATGCCAGAAAGCTCAGTTACATCACCTATACTATGGAATTATATGAGCCTTTTCTGTCAGATTTATCCAGTATTTTATTGTGGCTCTGGTAGGACTGCCTCTTGTATCACGATACAATGGGGGGGAAATGTATAAAAAAAAATGGGAGCAGACAGAATCTGAGCAGTTACCCAGAGTAACCAATGAGCTTCTCTCTTTAGTTTGTTCAGTTAAAAGGAGAACTATTGGGAAAGTAAAATGTACCCTCCCCAATAGTTTGAGCTGAGGTGTGACACTGCAGCGTCCACACACTGGCTCTATTGCTGGAGAACTGAGCGATCACAAACTGCGGAATGCTTAGCTCGCAGCTTTTCCCTGCAGAGAGTGGTGACCGTCAGTCAAAGCTCACACAGGGATTCCCCCTCCCTGTTCCACCAGCGCCATAAACAACTGCTCCAAATTCTGCCAGCTCCAGTTTTGATAATTGTCCCCTCATTGTGCGTAGGTAAGGCTGCAATGGACACATAGTGAAGGGGTACCTGAATAAGTAAAATATAGTCGAGACTCGCTGCACTTCTTACCGGTTTTTAAGTAATCTTGTGAAATCCAGGTGGGTGCTTGTAGTGACCACGGGTGGCACCGTGCAGTATACAATAAATCCAAAAATTTCACCAGCACACCAATGATCAAGTGAAAGATCACTTGATCATTGGTGTGCTGGTGACATTCTTGGATTTTCTGAATAAGTAAAAACACCAGGTTGCATTTTTGAAAGCTCTGATTCAATACCATTCAGAAAATGAGAACAGTTAGAGATTTTTAGTAAAGCCTTGTGATGATGATGAAGATGAATGATGAATGAGAGTTATTCAACAGGAAAGCTATGCACATAATTTAAAGTCACATTGTTATGCTTCACTGCAGTATAACTTTGAACAAGCAAGAAAGGATGTAATTCTTTTACCCTGTTTCCCCGAAAATAAGACCTACCTTGAAAGTAAGACCTAGCATTATTATTCAAGATTCCTGTAATATAAGACCTAGTTTGGTGGTAGCATGTGAGGGGGAACTGGGAGAGATGGTATCAGCCTGCAGGGGCATACTGTATTAAGGGGATGGCAGGGGACTCCCTTCGGCCAGTGCAGTGACAATGAGTACTCCAGTACCATACTTCACCAAATGCTGTCCCCCTGAAGGCACTGCTTAATGTAATGGTACTGTAATGTGCACCAGTAAATGGTACCATACTTTACCGCACTGTCCACTGTCTGATGTCCCCACTGCTGCACTGCTTGTACCACTGTCCCTGATGGCAAAGCATGCCAGCGCTGTAGAAAGCAAGGCTGTGGCGGCGGAGGGGGCAGAGCCGCATTAGCAGATACTTCCTCTATAGCGCCAGTTACTGTGACAGGCGGAGTGATACCAGATAACTTTGGATTGTTGTACATGAATAACTTTGGGGAGAAGAAAGAAAGAAAGAAAGAAAGAAGATCCCTGAAAATAAGACCTAGTGTGATTTTGGGGGCAAAAAAAAATATAAGACAGTGTATTATTTTCAAGGAAACACGGTACATGTGTCAGCTATTGATTTGTCAGAGCAATGCAACCTATCCCATCACTGCTTGCAATAATTGGCCCATGTAACAATTACCGTGCAAGCACAATCATTAAAAGTTTACATTTTTTTAAATGCAAACATCTCTAAATCAATGAAGAAATCTTTCTTTTTCCCCACCAGAAAAACCTTTTTATTCTCAGTCTCCAAAAATGTGAACACACAAAACACACATAAATATATTATTGTTCTCCTCACCATTATTCTTTAGGATTTTGTGCACATTTTGAAGAAAGTTTTTCTCCACAAAAGCAGGTGGTGGACAGCTCATGCCGACACATGTGTCTTTACTGTCCACATCAAACATTACCACATCATAAACGGCTTTTTCTGTGAAGAAAGTACATAAACCTAGAGATCAGCTTTGTTACAGATTGTGATGAAAGTTGACAATTCATCTTAAAAATACAGCACGTGTTGAGAAGTTTTAGACCTAATCACATAAAGGGGCTTTGAGGAATCATACATAATTTTTGTTTTGGTCGTAATCTAATGTTTAACTTTCTGTGATTTGTCTATAGGCATCAAAGAACATTTACCTGATCCATTTGTTTATGGTCAGACCATGAAATGCTAGTAAGCCTGTCAGACCTGGCTGTGGCTCTCCACCACTGTCCTGAAATCATTAGTCTGTATTGCTTTAGAAAAACTGTCACGTGACAAACAATAATGTATCAGTACTTGTATCTGTGAGTACTTTGGCAAGTATCAGTACTTGCAAAAATGGTATCGGCGCATCATACATTAAAACAGAGATGTACAATTTCTAGGAACTCCGTGTGCTCCTTACAAATGAAAGCTGCCTCCTAACTTTTTCTCTAGTTTAGTCTTGGAGCTCGAAAAGTATCTGTACCTGTATCGAGTACGGTACTTGGTATCGGTGCATTTTTTGTGAAACAGTGAAAATCTAAAGACATGCAATACTGTAAGTACTTATTACATCAATTTAGGACCATACTAAAATAAGGCCCTGAAAATAAGTATTATTCTTGCAGCCGGATCATTTCTACAATGAACAGAAAGACCTTTGCAGCTGTGAGCCTGTTTTAACCATTTGATTGGCATTACATAATACATGTCATTGGCAGCCTAGGATACAACTATGGCATGTAACACATTCTTGGCAGCCCAAGGGTTAAAGGAAAACAACCCTACTGCTGAACAAATTTCTAGCTGCCCCTTGTTACATCAAGAAACAATTCTGTTCCTATGGTAAAAAAATAAAGGTTCTTTCACGCATTTTACACAAGAAAGCCATTACTGCTTGTATATCAGTTTTTATAAAATCATTCATTTAATACTTAATAAACTATGGAGGAAAAGCAGAGTTGCAAAGAAAGGAAACATTTGATTGTTTTTTAAGCCTCGATAACAAATTTGCTCTCTAAATATACATAGAAAATTAAACAAGGAGGGATATCAACTTACCTTTCCCTGCCAGGCCATTGATGTAAACCAATCCATCAGCTAAATGAACCTTCATGCGCTCATCTTGACTGAAGCCAAACCAACTGCTAGCCACATCCAGTACAGAAGGGTCAATTTCAATGGCCTCGACCCGTGAACCCAAGAAATAGTCATGAATAAAAAGGGATAAGCTGCCTCCTCCCAGTCCTACCACCAATACAGATATGTGGTGATCTGTATAAAGAAAACAAAGACTTAAATATACATAAAATCAGTTTTGTGTGCGATCATGCATAGTAGAAATCTAGCCGTGTTTCAAAAGTTTTTATTTTCATTCTTAGTTTACAGTACAGGGCATAATATTTTTTATAGTCTGAGAAACAATATATACCAACACAGAAAGCCAATAAAATGAAACATCAGCATGCTGGAAGTCTAAACAGCAAAAACCCGCTCAACCCGTGCAGCATTTCTGAGACTTCTAAATATGGCGCCACAAGGAAAAAAAAAAAAAAAAGCATACATGCCTCTTAGTGTGAATGTGACCAAGCTGGCAACACATCTATCTATATGCAATTCCTTAATTAGCAAAGGTGTCACATACATGTAGTCCAGATCTGACACATTTCGGACCACACAAGGCTCTCAACCCTAGCTCTATACACGTGTTACAGTAAAAAAGACGTATGTTGTTTTTATTAGTACTTGCCTGTTATGCATGAAAAAATCCAGTTCTACATTGACATTAAAAAGAGGAAGGGCCCCTGACAGGGTGAGGTTCATGGTTTTACTGCAATATCTGCCACTATGATTTAGAGCCTTACATGCTGAAACACCTTACCCCTAGACTGCATTGATGTGAAATATTTCCATTTATCGAACTGTATACGAACAGACTTGTTGAGGGCTTGCTAAATGGAAATGTACCTGTGTCATTCAAAAACAAATGTAAAAGGAATACCTGGAAGTACTCCTGGATTGTGGAGGAGTGCCAGTCCTGAGATCATTATTTTATGATGTTCACAGCTCAAGTAGCTTTTGTCAATAATAAGTGATGACGGAGACTCTTCTTTGTCTGCTGGCTGCTGCTGCTTCTTCTTGTCTTTTTTCTTCTTTTTCTGACCTATCAGAAAGAAAATGTTAAAAACGTATGTGCAAGTATACGGGGCAAGATGCTGGCATGAAATACTATATGACCTTACAAGCCCACAGTATAGTCAACCTATACAAATATTTTGATTCTGATTCATTTCTCTTAAAGCACTAAATGGGCAAATATGATTTGTAGCATTAGTTCTACACTCTAATACTTCCTGTCATTTATGAAAATTGAATTTAAAAAGGAGAACTATGAGGTGAGTGCTTTTCACTCACCTCATAGTTCTAGCCAACCTGTGACAATGAAACTGTCACAGGTCGGCTCAGTAGATCGGGAGGTGAGCACTTACCGGCGTTCGCTCACCTCTCGATCCTGTTACGGCTCTCTGCCGTGACAGGGGAGGGGCTGGATTCCCCCCTCCGCCAGCGCTGACTGGCGGAACGGACGGGGGAGGGGACAGCTGGCTCTGCCTTTAGATAGGCAGAGCCAGCTGTCACTCGTGCAGCTGGGCGGACCCCGGCACAATTTATCGGTATCGAGTACCGTAATTTTTTTTTCCCGGTACTCGTTGATACCAAATACCGATACCCTGGCTTCCTGATAGCCGTGAGGCATGTAAAGACTTGCAACCCGCCTTCCCGATTTGAAGGGAAGCCGTCCCCATGCTTCTCGTCACTATGTGACGAGAAAACATGGAGTCGGCTTTCTGGCCAATCAGGAAGGCGGGCGCCGTGTAATGACGCGGCACCCGGCTTCCTGATTGGTCGGGAAGCTGGCTCCATGTTCTCTCGTCACAAGTGATACAGGAAGTATCGGGCTAGGCATCGGAGCATTTGGGCAAGTACGAGTACTCGCCAAAATACTCGGCATTGGCACCGATACTAGTATCGGTATATCCCTAATGCTGGCATAGTAACAGGTGAATGATGAGTTTTCAAAAAAGTTTCACTCTACTTGTCACCATCACATACTTATTAGGAGAATGAGAACCACGATGTGCTATTGAAGCCTTACTATTTGCTTAATATGCAGCTGCAACTGGACTATGCAGGGCACCAATAAACACCCTGCAGAGATTTTAGGGTGAACCCTACAGAGATTTGTGTGATACCTCCTCTTAGCAGCTCCATCATTCTACTTGGAAGTTCTGTTGCAGAAACTACTCTCCGAGGTTGAAAAGTGACAAGATAAGAAGAAATATCAAAAAGTTAATACTAATGAAAAAAAAAGAAAAAGTGCTCTATTGCTGCCACACCTTTACCATACCCGCTCTGTAGGGTCTAGCCTAGGAGTGCCAAGTGCAGAAAAAGCCTTTGGCGATGTTATAAGAAATTGCTCTTCCAGTGAGAAGACTGTTACCAATTTGGGGTAGAAAAGTACAAATATGTTAGAAAGCAGGGAATACAAAGTAGAAAATGATAAAAAGACAATTTTTGTGAAAGTGAAACAAACATTTTAATCTCACATGATCCAAAAAACAAAACAAGCATCGTGTCCCTTACCTCTGTGGGTCGAACTCGGCAGTAGTCTGGCCTCGGACTGCACCACATTTTGGTTACTGAGGAATATAAGACGCCTGAAGTAACTGGTTCCATCCCCTCGTGCATCCTCAACAACGAATTCCCCACTCAGTTCACTCCGTCCACGAAACTTCACTGTTCGAGTTCCAATGTCTCCGCCAGCTGATAGAAATGGGATCTGGAAAGAATTATCGACTTTAACAATGTGCAATGTGAAGACTTCAAATGGGGATTAAATAGTCAATCAGAAAAAAGCAAGATAAATGTAGGGCATGAGCAGTTGACATGACCCTTTGTCTGCATTCTCTGAGCTGCCATAGTGCTCTTGCACTAGGAAGGCTTAGCACCAAACCTTATCCACTGGTGTCGAGTTAGGCCATCAGACTCGCTATTATAGATCTATGATCTTGATCCATAAGAAGTCATTCACAGACTCTGTACCTGTTCCTAATATACAGATGTGAGGTGAGGAGCCGGCAACAAAGACAGTACAGTGGAATTGTATATTTGAACTTTGAAACTCCAATTAAATCACCCCAAATGTAAAATACATCAAATGTGTTCTCTATTAAATATGCAACCGTTCATTTTTCTCTGACATCCTATAGTAGTGAAGGCCAATTCCTGCATGTGTATTCACCTAAGGATTACAATGAAAGCTCAGCAAACATCTTTTTCAGAACATAGCTACTATATAGCAGCCTCCTTATTTCGCTCAGAATGCGCTTCCTGGAAATGATTTAAGAACTTAAATTCAATGGGCTACATAGTGGTGGCAACACACAATTGTACCTGCTGGTTATCTGCCAATCCTGATGGAGCTAGTTCTAGAACTTTAGCAGACAGCTCTGTCTGAATAGCTTCCATGCTTTCAAAGTGCTGATCCCTGTGCAAGGCCACGATTATCAGACGCCGGAACCCAATACTCCCTGCCAATTGTCTCCGTCCAGGTTCAGAACCAAACAGCCATTCCGTTTCTCGTCCCTGGGGGACTGGAAAAAAGGAGCTCAAATGTAACTTCAGTAACAAAAAATATGAAAAGATGCTTTACAGTGTAAATTATCTTCTTCCTTGTTGCATGATTTTATTATTCTCCATGGGAAGGAGGGGTGGATGTACAGCTTTATTGTCCTTATTTGATTTTACATCTAGCCTTGCTTTGGCAATGTCACATGTCACAAAGCAGTGGTTTCTTGACATGCAAGAGTTTCTGGTTCTAGTTTTAAGTCGTTACTGCCCCTCATTCAATCAGAGAACACCTAGTATACATTGGTAGAAATACATGGCTTTCTGTGAATGGCCACTGTTCCAAGCAGCGACCTCCTATATTTTCACAGCAGAGATGAAGTTGCTGAGCACAGTGTAGTACCAGGACCCAGAAGATCGCTGTAAAGCAGCATAGTAGCTCACTACTACAGTGTTGTACTGGATCCCTGTAGCTCTACCAGGTATGAAATATGTATACACACATTGGGCCTAGCTGAACCAATGTAAGTATATATAAACAGTTTAATTACCTGGAGTTCAACTTTAAAGTGCCGGTCCACAAGTGCTTAACCTCTTGCCGTCCGCCCGTAGTAAAAAAACAGACGGACGGCACTGCTGCATTTGCGGGTTGCAATGTTGCATTTTTTTTCTGCTCGCGCGCGCCCCCTAGCGGGCACGCACGGGCAGAAAAGACCCGACCGTTAAACACACCCGTTACCGGGTGTTTCACATATAGGCGATCAGCGGGTCCATAGCCCGCCGATCGCCTATATGTGCTCGTTCGCGATTTTTAATAAAATTTCGGTAATTTTTCCTTAATATAGTAAAAAAAATAAAAACCCCAGTGGTGAATAAATACCACCAAAAGAAAGCTCTATCTGTCCTCACAAAAGGGTATAAAATTCATTTCAGTACAGCGTTGCATGACGGAATAAATGTCAGTGAAAGTACCGCAGCGCTGAATACATGAAAAATGGCCTGGATGTGAAGGGGGTTTAACACAGCGGATGTCAACTGGTTAAAGTAGTGTTAAACTCTCAAGCATTTATTCTAAAATGAATCCAGATCAATCAAATATATACATTGCCCAGCGGGGTAAAGTTAACAGTATTCTGGAGATGGGTTTCCTGGGGTATCCTGACTTTGACTTAAAAATATCACAGCCAGTAAACTGCATATAAAAATAGAAAACAGTGCCTTTAACAATTATATAGAAAAAAGTACCTATGAATATAGCAAACTGATTGGCATGAGATGACCGTACTGTAGGACTATCTAGCACATAAAAGGTATACCGAGTTCTACCAGACTCTCCATCACACAAGTCTAATGACACTTCCTGAGAATTCTGATTTTGGTTCAGGCGGTTTCGGATCAGCGAGTAATGCTGCCGTTCTTTCACTGCTTCCAAAAGTTCATCAGGGCTTGAACAACGCAGTGGTTTGGCACCCTCCTTATCAGACATCATTTCCAAGACCTGTGGAAAGCCTGGCATCTGACGCACTTTGGTCATGACAAAAAAAAACACTGGTAGAGGAAACTGACTGCCAGACTCATTGCTACTGCCCTCCGATACTTGATGAACTCGAACCATCCATCCACCTTGGGAGAACTGATTTACTAGTTTGTCCAACACATGGCCTTGGGCCAGGGATACACACATATATCGTCCACCGCACTGCAAAACACGACCAATTTCAACCAGCAATTTAGTAGCAGTTTCCAGAGTTCTTTCTTCTGTATTAGGGAGTATGGCATCTAATGTCCCCTTATCCAACACGGCCTGAAAATGGGACTCGGGAAATGTAGTCTCTGTGGCATCCATCAACTGGTACGTCATCATAGGCCGTCGTTTGGCATTGCGCTCGTTCATCTGACGAATAGCTACCTCACTCACATCAATATTGGTCAGATTCTGGCATCCGGCATCGTAGAGCCTTTCACTTAACTCTGAGTTGCCACAGCCCACCACCAATACCTGAAAGAAGCAAAATGTACAAACCAGTTATATAAAACCTGGCACAGATCAAGACCTCTTACTATCTTCTTCTAATGAGTTCTTCTGACACTTAGCAAAGCTCTCTAGTTAACTCCTACATGGCCCAACTAAAGCAAGCAATTCAATGATCAGGGTCATGGGTCAATTAAACTTTTGTTTTTATACATTTTGAGGTCACTGGCCTGGAAGAAGTATAGAGATAAGGAATTCTCCAACACCCTTTGGACAGTCATTTACTACATGTTTACACCAGGTCTGTAACTCACAAGTATTAAGCACAGCTAGTGGACAAGAATTTGTCCAATAATGCTTTGCTGAGAAATACACTGTAAACACACTGGGGGGAATTTATCAAAGCTGGAGCAAACAGAATCTGGAGCAGTTGCCCATGGCAACCAATCAGCTTCTCTCTTCAGTTTGCCCAGGTAAGATTTGAAAATGAGAGAGAAGCTGATTGGCTGCAGTGCAAATCTGCTCCAGATTATGTCTGCTCTAGTTTTGAACTGCAGTATGATGGCAACATTGCCTATAAAATGCCTAAATAATTACATTTATGGTCCCCGCAGCCTGGTCCTATTCTTTATTTTTGAAGGCTGCACAACATTACTCTTTCAGACACAGCTGTGTAAATTGGTCCACAGACTTCCATACTGCTGCAACAAAACCGTCCCAATGCAGAGACTATACAAGAAAGCCAGCCTAAGGAAAGAATGAACACTACAGTCTATGGCGCCCACCTTGTCTTTGGGTTTAATATATTTGTGCAGCAATCCACACAGCTCCAAGTACCCTCCATACCACTCAAAGGCCTGCTCCCCCCTCCGCCTGAAGAACTGCTCCCAGTACTCGCTGGAAGAGAACTCCTTGCTGCTCTTTGGTAACAGATCCATCTTCCCACCATCACCCCCTCCTTCAAACCATGTATCTGTCACATGGAACCGCACACAGTCAATGCTTCCGGGTCATCAGTATCAGGTTCCTGATTGGCCAAATGTTTCCCAGGAAAACTTTTGCATTGGCTAGGGGGCGGGGAATAAAATCGGACAGCGCTAGACATTGGTCCTTAGGAATCGATAGTAACAAGATGTATAGCGTAGCGCTCTCGTGTGTTATTGTGGGCTACAGCGACACCTTGTGGTAGTTCATAGTTTTCACATTTCCAGTGAACCTGGCTGTAAGTGACAGGCGGACGGACAGTAACAATATCCGCGCAAACATTATAGTTCAGTCACTGGTGATTCTGGTGTACGGAAACAGTGGCAGCATGTGTTCTAGCAGGGAGACAAGTACTTCCGGGTCATAGTGTCTTCCTCCTGGATTGTAATTGGTAGGATGGGCTGTACAGAGCTCCTATTGGCCAGGGGGTGGGAAGGAGCTGGAGCCGGTTGCATGCTTCAAGTTCAGATCCTGTCATCACACATACACAGGTACAGGAGATGGCTGCTAGAAGCATAGTGTTTGTGACCGGGAATGCCAAGAAGCTGGAAGAGGTACAGTGCTTGATCTCTGTCCACTTCTGAACATGCTACTACCCTGGCTGTCATACTGATCCAGTGGCTTCAAGTGTATTTCCACTTCTGCAGCCAGATTGAGATAACACATACTTTATATTTGTTACATGTTCCCATTAAAACAGTATAACTTAAAACAAAATATTTGATAGCTTCTGCTTATGCACTTTACTAGCTTTCCTTTTCTATAAGGGGGGGGGGGAGGAGTTATGTTTACCACAACTACTTGCTGTGTGGAGCAATTTCTTACTATTTCCACACACATGATCAAATTGAATTTTTGGCTAGAAAACAGCTTCAATCTCCCAATCAGTGATATATTTTCTGAAAGCAGAGACCCTGTAGAATAGAGAAATGCTAGTTGCAATTTGTTAGGTCACACGGTATTTGCGCAAATGTTTATCAAACCAGTATTTTTAGGATAAAATACACTAAAATGAAATTTAGTGAACAGAAACAGACTATAATGCCCAATTTTTGGGTAAAATATAAAATATCACGGCAGGCAAATTGATTTAAAAATGCAAAAGAAAAAAAGTTGGCTTCTAATTTTGTAATCCCGTTCTCTTGCTGTTAGAAGTGGTGTTACCAGCACCTTCAAAGTGTCTGGTGGCTCTCAGAGGAGACTTGTGAAGGTTATATTAGAAGAAGCCTGTAGTATATGAGCTGCCACTGATGACTGGGTACAAGCTTTGTGGCTGTCATCCTGATCCTGGCTTTACTACCTAGTAAATGACTAAGAACATGCATGCCACCAGTGAAACCTGAATGTCTGTGCTGCATGCTTGACTCGCTAGAGTGTAAGGCCCAGGATCAAGGTGCACAGAGCATGGACATTTTAAAAAGCCAAATCATCAGTGGATGCTCCCATATATGCTCACAGGTTCCAATTCATTGTGCTGGCATTGGAACAAAATTGTCAAAATGACTTTGTTGTCCCAACCCCCAGTATATGTGCCACATAGACAGTATATGCAGGGGATGGCTGCCTTGATATAAAGGTTGTGCTTATATACAGGTGAAACTCGAATAATTAGAATATCGTGCAAAGTTCATTTATTTCACTAATGCAACTTAAAAGGTGAAACTAATATATGAGATAGACTCATTACATGCAAAGCAAGATAGTTCAAGCCGTGATTTGTCATCATTGTGATGATTATGGCTTACAGCTCATGAAAACCCCAAAAACCCCAAATCCACAACGTCAAAATAGTAGATTATTACATGCAATCAATAAAACAAGGATTGTACATAGAACAATATCGGACCTCTGAAAAGTACAAGCATGCATATGTACTCAGTACTTGGTTTGGGCCCCTTTTGCAGCAATTACTGCAATTACTTTTGCACGATATTCTAATTATTCGAGTTTCACCTGTAGTTATAGTCACATATTTGTTAAAGAATAACTCCGGGGAAACATTTAATTAACCCTTGCAGTGGGACTACCCTCGCACTGCAAAGGGTTAACTGCTTGTTGGTGTCTAGATGCTAGGATCCCCGGAGATAAAAAAAAAAGGAAACCAAAAAAGCCATCAAAATTAATTATATGTTTAAATGTTGTGGCAAATGTACTGTTAGGGCCAGTTCACACCATATGCAGTTGTGATGCAGTCCGTTTATTTCAACTGCTGCAGTTAAAATGCATCCCAATTCTTTCCTATGGGCTTTCTTGTGCCTATTTCACACCATTGCAGTCCATTCAACTGCAGTCAGAAAAAGAACTGCTTGTCCTATTTTACCTGCATCTAACTGCACTAAACGCATCAAAGCACACTAAAACGCAACAGACTGCATACATAAAAAACCAGAATTGATTGTGGCATCATGCAGGGATCAAAAACGCATCAAAACGGATCGCAATGCAACTGCGCAGACGCACGCAGTTGTGATGCAGTTTCTGGTGTGAACTAACCCTTACTTCCTGACCTAGCCCCAAGTTCTTCTCTAAACTTCCTATATGTATTTTGGTACTCTGCGTTTTCTTTGTATTTGAACAACTATATAATAGCTCAATTGTTCTTTTTTTTTATTTATATTATACACAGGTTGTCCAGATCCTCGGAGACAAGTTTCCATGTAAATTAGTGGCAAAAAAGATTGATTGTAAGTACCTTCAGCCCCCATTCACATTGGTGATTTGAAGCGCATTTCCAGAAGCACTTCAGTGCCTAACACTCAGATTTCCTTGTTAGTCTATTGTGCCCATTCACATCTGAGCGATGTGCTGTCACTCAATGCTGAGAAAAAGGAGCGTCTTTGGGGAATGATCACATGCTTTGGACCCTGAAAAATTAGCGTAATGCGCATTTTTTGAGCCTTACAGCTGTCTCCTCCTTCTAGTAATGAGCTTTCCATTGGCTAAAACAAAAGTGCTCGAGCTTCTTGAAAACGCATTAAATACGCATGTACAAGTTCTCAAAACAAACACAAGTGACGAAAGACGCAGACGCTCAAATGTGAATGTAGCCTTATATAGTATGTAGAAATAATAGTGACATATCTGTATGTCACATGAAGCATTTATTTTACTTTCCAGTACCTGAGTACCAAGGAGAACCAGATGAAATCTCAATTCAGAAGTGCAAAGAAGCAGCAAAAGAGGTAACGAGAGGACTTGTAATTATATAATCTAGTGGATGAGGTCTTACTTTATGTTCAGAAAGAAGAGATTATAATGGATTCTTTGCAAAAGCTTGTTTACTTGAGCTGTCCATCCATGCAGGGATCCATATTAATTTACCCAGGGAGGCACAGGTGTTTCCTGCAGCCTGCTAAAAATCAATGACAGGCTACGGCTGCATGGATCTTCACACACATCCCAGTGTTGATATCTGTATAGGGATGAATGCATGGATCTGGACACAGACAGACTGCATTCAGGGCCGTGCATCTGTCCCTGTACAGTTCCATGCAGCTGCTTCCCTTCTCCTTCTCTGTCAAACTGTTTGGGAAGTAGACTATTGTCAGTAGGAGTAGAAAGCAATGTCCCTGTCCTGGCTGGGAGTAAAAAATTGCAACCCCTCCCCCGGGCTGTGGTTAGTGGAAGTAAAAAAATATATATATTTATATA
>NW_017307250.1:458625-508700 GCF_000935625.1 Nanorana parkeri
AAAGAGAGGCACATTGTAGTCAGTAAGAGTTTTAAAAAAATGCCTCTGTCATGGTGGTTAGTGGGAGTACAAAATACCCAATTTCCCCTCCAGCCTGTGGTCAGTGGGAGTGAAAAAAAAATTACCCTACGCCAGTGGTCAGTGGGTGTAAAAATGCCCTAGTGTCAGTAAAAGTAAAAAATGCCCCTGTGGCAAGCTCAACCCCCTCTCCCACCGCTGTTTGGGAGCCAGACTGTGGTCAGCACCCCTGTGCTGGTGGTTAGTGGGAGCAAATATTGCCTGCAACACCAAATTCTCTCCCTCACCCCCCAGGCAGTTACTGGGAATAAAAAAATACCCATGTGTTAGTGGTCAGGGGGAGCAAAAATTCCCCAGTGTGGTCAGTAAAAGTAAAAAATGCCCCTTGGACAGTTCACTCCCTTTTAAACCGATCTGAAATGTGGTCAGCAGGAGTAAAAAGATGGCTCTTCACTGGTGGTCAGTAAGTAAGGTCCCCTCCCCCCCAGGTATTGGTGTCAGTAATTAATGACTATTAGACTAATGTGCTCCACACATATAATTCTTTAAATTATAATAAACAAACACCTTTCTTTATTCATGATTTCAGATCCAGGGCCCAGTCATAGTTGAAGACACGTGTTTGTGTTTTAATGCTCTCGGAGGCCTTCCTGGCCCATATATGTAAGTAGCCTAGACAAACATTTTTGCTTCAAGCGTATAGATATTTATCTCACATCAACACATAATATTATTTAAACATTTTAGTGGAACCCTGGATTCAGAAAGATACAAAGGTTGCCATTGCTGACCTCCTGAAAATCCTAGTTACGTCTCTGGCTTCAGTACTTTGTGTCATGGATCTGCAACAAACATTCAGATAAAGCAAGAGTGAAGTCAGTACTGTTGATCTGCATTCTTTTTCCTGCTCTGTGCTTTGGAAAGTTTTACAGCCCTTGGATTAGCAATGCAGCCAGACAACTAGCATTTTCAAAAGGAGAGATTGCCAGTGAGAGCCTCCATATTGTTTCAGATTAGGTTTCCATTCAGGCAGAACATTAAGATAAGTGGAACTTCAGCTGAAATATTTTTTAATGTTTGCATTGAATGAGAAAGGGTTAGCTTTGTCAGGTTTTGTGGCTTTCTCTGTTCCCTTTCGAGATAATTTATCCTCACTTCCTGTCCCAGAGATACTACAGGAAGTGGGAACTTTGCAAAGTAAGGCGAAGTTTCTCCGTTGACACCAAAACAGTTGTCACGTAGAGAGATTCCCTTTATCTTCTGTTGTAGTGATAACTGTAACATTATGGATCCCCTCTCAGTTTTTGTTCTGGTGACTGGATATCAAAGTGTACATTGGAAGCCACAGCACGTCATATAGAGCCCGAGATATTTCTTGGCTAGAGGGTGTCCAGCATCACCTAACTCTATCCTCCCTAGCCTGACTGTCCTGGCCCCGCCCCCTTCATTCTTTGGATTTGAGTTTTTTCAATTATGGAGGTTCAGCAGTACATGTGGGTGTTACCTAGGGTGGCCTGCATACGAATGCATCCTGCCAACGAACACCCACTCCTACAGACTAACACTCACCCATCAAGGCATTTACATAACTCCTCCCAAGAGCAAGCCCACTGCTTTCATCATTGCTGAGGGCTCTTGAGAGGAGTACTAAGGCAGCGTGTTGTGATGTTTTAGGAAGCTATGTACAGCACCCTGCCAGCCTCTCCCACTAGTAATGATCTTCCTGCACTGCACAGAAAAGCATAGAGACCTAATGATGATATCAATGGGTCTAAAATAAGGTATGTAATGAAAATGGAAAGGTTTTATTACAAAATGTCATTAGTATGTTGATGAGCGGCCAAAGGAGGAGCCAGGGTGGGCAAAATATACATGGATTAAACATCGGCCTTGTTCAAATCATACTGTTTGTATATAGAGGTCACACATTCTGCTGTTCTTTTAGGCTACATACAGATTTCATAGTAAAGGTGAAATGTCCCAAAAATGATATACAAATTATGACTGCTCAACCTCGTCAAGGAAAATGGCCCGGCCGAGTCCTCGTCTTACTATGCACATACAGCATGCACCATTCATTCCCATAGATGAGATGTACTCATTGTGGCATAACCAGCCATTCAGAAAATGATGGGTTATCCAGAAGACTAAATTGGACAAAGGCTGCACGGCATCAGACAGGACAGAACAGCAAATATAGCCAGGAGGAAGGTAAGTATTTTAGCAGATGGGCTGAATTTCAGGAGTTGGGGGGTTTACTTAAATGTCAACTTGTCCTTTAAGGGTCTTGCTTTTTTGGCTGTGGGGCCACTTTATTTGAAAGGATTAACATTTTAAGCATTTGTTCTTTTTTTTAGAAAATGGTTTCTTGAGAAGCTAAAACCTGAAGGTAGGCGCCCATTTTATTTACAGCTTTACTTTACCAAATATTTTGTTTTGTACTGTCAATGCTGTTAATTAATATTTCGCGTTAGTTTACTTGGGTGGTGGGAGAATGTCTTTTTTTCCTCAGAATCTAGTATTTATTAGTTTATACAAGAAGAAATCAAGGTAATCAGGGTGAACAATAAGACTTCTAGATACTACAATCATATAGTACAAGAAGCATTAGGCTTTAACAGAATTTCATGACTGTAAGCAGGTTTTCAGTGACATTGCAAAGCAAGGACCACGTACCCAAACATCAGTTTAGTGAAATATGTAACTGGCTTATTTAATAACAGAACTAGAAGTTACTTAACATGGATTGTATGGATTAACCTGTAACTAATCCATGGACTCAGTGAGAGAGAAAAGCAATGCGGGTTTGAAAGAAAAGAGGAAATAAAGCAAAGAGAGGATGGCTTTTTGACATGCAGATGTGGTATAGGTGCACACGTCTGCTTTCACTTCTTCTCTCCTGCCAATCTTTGAGTTCACTTAATGGTATCAGTTCCCTTTGGGTTAAGTTCACATGGACGTTAAAATTGAAATACTTCTAAGATGCCTATAGCACTAGTTCACGTTTTAGATGTGTTTAGGAGGTGCTATAGTTTTCTGAAGCTGTGGGGGGGGGTTGAGTTTGGAGGGGTGTAAGAAATGACATGAAACAAGCCTTGCTGTAGCGCTCCAAATGTGTGACAGACGCCTTAGGCACATTAGTCCATGTTTGCTGTGTGCTTCCATTGACTTAAATGCAGCCATTTTGCAAGTTGTAATGTCTGCCGAAAGTTGCAGGCAAGATCAAAATGAATGCAAAGCGAGGCAGACACGCTGTGTTTATTAGAGCATTTGGTCTTCATGTCAAGAACAGTACCTTTTGCTTTGTAAAGCATATAAAAAGCTTTTTTTAACACAAAGCAAATGCCTGTTCTTAAAGGAGAGCTATGGGGTTAGGGCTTTTCCCCATAGTTCTCCTTAGGGTAACAGGAGGACACAAACTAGCGTCCTCCCGTCACCCTAAGCTCATGAAAAGAATTGTTTGCTGCAGCCCTACTTCTGTTAATGTAAAAGTTCCAACAATAGTTTTGAGACTCTACATGTACCTTGTGTATACAGAGAGGGGGGCACTGTACTGTAGAATTGTAGATTTACTTTATTAGAATCATTAAAATGTGCACATTCTAATCCTCATACTTTTTAGTTGATTGCATTCACAGGTTTACATCGGATGTTGGCAGGATTTGATGACAAGTCAGCCTATGCCCTCTGCACATTTGCTTACAGCACTGGAAACCCAGATGACCCTGTACTTCTCTTCAGAGGCAAAACCCTGGTGTGTTCATTATCTGCTTTTTAAAAAATGTTTAGCACAGAAACTGTGTTTATGAATGGAGGTTCTCCCTAAATGTTTTAAAATGTTAATATTCATGTGAAACACTCTTTTGGGATCCTAAAATTGTCTTAAACTGTGCAAAATGCCCTGACTCACACTGCCTATGTTGTCAAGCAGTTTAGCACAGTTAGAGTGAGCCTGACCTGGCCTAAAACATAACAACAGTGCTAAAGTATTTTGGTGCCTGCAAGTGCCTGTGTTAGTCTTCAAACTAATTCCTGTGTACTTTGGATCCTAGGCCTAGACTGTACAAGGACATAATCCGTGGCTACACATGCACTGCATGAGTTTCACAGTATTGCCCTTTGTACAGAAATGTAGAAATCTGTCTTTTATACTCTAGGGCTAACATTACTTTCCTAACATACTTAAAGGAGAACTATGGGGTCAGGGCTTTTCCCCATAGTTCTCCTAAGGGTAACGGGAGGACACAAACTAGCGTCCTCCCGTCACCCAAAGCTCAGTATACCGCAGGCTACAGCTCGCAGTATACTGAGACCGAAGCAGCCGGGACGGATCCTGACATTACTGTCGAGATCCACCCAGCTGCGTGAGTAATAGCTGGCTCTGCCTATCTAGAGAGCAGAGCCAGTTTTACCCGCCCCCTCCCCCATCCGTTCCGCCAGTCAGCGCTGGAGGATCGGACAGGGGAGCGGGGGAATCCCTGCAGGGATAGATCGAGAAGTGAGCGAGCGACGCTATGTGTTCGCTCACTTCCCGATCTATAGAGCCGACCTGTGACAGTTGCATTGTCACAGTTCGGCTAGAACTATGAGGCTGATTGATTTTCACTCGCCTCATAGTTCACCTTTTAAGCTTCTAGAGAGTCAGTCAAAGTATTTCTTTACATTTCTGTCCAAGAACTTAGTCATCATGTTTCCGAACAGATTGCTCCAATTCTCAAAGCTCGGCTTTCCTGACTCTTCTTGTCCAGTACAAGATCACAAGGGAGAGCACAGTCTCAAGCAGCTGTCCATCTACTAGCTTGAAGAAGTGGGGCGTTGGAAACAGGGAACAGGGGAGTGACTTGCTCTGCGTTACCTGTGTGTTTGTGGAGACATAGCACACACAAGGGTTGCTCCATAAGACCATGTAAGGGAAAGGATCCACCCTAAATCAGGATATCCGAGCCAGTGCTCAGAGGAGCAGCTAATCCTGTAGGAAGCAAAAAGTTTGCAAAAGCAAAATGAATACAGCAACCACATCTAAGGACTAGCAAGCTTCAAATTTTGAGTTTAGATACGCTTTAATAAATGTATGTTCACTAAACCTACTGTAGCCTATCCATACACCATCTTCATTATAAATATACTCCATCCTACAGAGCTCAAATGCATTAGCTGACTGCTGTGATCTGCCCAAACACAAGACATTGTTTACATCTTTTTCTGAGCTTTGCTAGTTCATTGCCTCAGACACCCTGGAGGCTCATGAGTGTCATTAACTGATGGACACTCGCAGGACAACAGGGTCTTTTTCATTTATGCCAGAATTGTATTTTAGAAATGCATGTGTATTTCAAATGTAAGCAATTTTTCATATTAAAAATAAAAAAAAAAAAAAGCTAAGATTATAGTTTCACACCCAACAAATGTAAATGGTAACATCTAACAGCAGTGGTCAGATCTCAGAATAAACTGCAGAGAGAGCCCCTGTAATCCGCCCACCAGAACAGATTTCTGTAATCCCTGTACTCGTGCCCACCAGCTGTGGTGAAACTAGTAATCCCACAATGCATCTGCTTCTGGGAGTCGTGCCTGTCAGAGTCTTGCAATGCCTACATAGAATTTGTAGTTGCACCAGAGCTGGAGTGCCAAGGTTGCCTACTCCTGTTGTAGAGTATCATATGTCAATGAGTCTCTATGTGGATAGGAGCCATCTTGATGCCTCGCATATCTTCCCGCACCACAACATCCCCAGTGCACCTATTTGTGTCATCAATTTCAAGCCAACCCTACATGGACATTAACCTGAACTTGAATAAATTGAGAACCTAGTGTGTTTTAATGATCATTTATAATGCACGTTGTTGCACATCTCTCTTTGTCTGGAATGGTAATCTCACTATTGTAAAAAAATTTCATCTGCACAACAGGACAATTTGTTGCATTGATCTGCTGGCTTCCAGTCAAGTATATTAGCAAAATATACTTTATATAAAGAGGAAACCTTTAGAATGTAAGGTGTAAGTGCTTTTTATTCCATGTTTCTTTAAGGACATAACAGAATATCTTTTTCACTTTTAGGGGCAAATAGTATCTCCACGAGGGCCACGGGACTTTGGATGGGACCCATGTTTTCAGCCAGATGGTTATGAGCAGACGTAAGTAGTCTGTTGGCATGAGGTGAAGTCAAAGTCTGTCCATAGTTATTAGAGGTTGCTTAGAGGTGCAAGTATGATCAAAATGCCCTCCAGGCAGTATATCTACTCTGGGCTACAGAGTGTTTTATAAACTTATAAGGTTGGCTCTACTAACGTAGGATTTTTGTCAATGAACAGAGGGGGGCAGACAGGTGCTTGTGGTGGTGCTCATGACAAGGAGCAGAATGGAGGTTAGAACAGGTTTTCCATTTAGCTGCATTCTGCGGCACTCTTGAGGAACATTTCCAGCAACTCCATGTTCCACTCTCATAAAAGATGTCCACTCGCCGAATATCTCAAATTTTGAGGCCCAACAATCCACAAGTTGATATGTGAGAAAGTAAATCCCATGTGTATTAGAGCAGAGAAAGAACTAATGACTTCCACACTTTGTACTCTGCCACTCACTCTACAACTATAACAAGACACACTAACGAGCATTCAACAAAATTCACTGATCTAAATGACCACAACTGTGTCCAGTGAAACCCAGAAATTGCATGTAATGTGAATACAACATAAAAAAACATCTTAAGTGACATCACACTCGCAGCTATAGAAATTTGTGCTACACATTTCACCTGATCAGGCTTCTTCAGTGCTTTCTAAATTTCCCAATTCATATTCCGTTTAATTGCTGTAGCTCTGTCTGCTTTCTACCATAGAAATTAAAGTATTGCCATACCTGTATGACAGTCATCTGGACTGTTCAAGAAGTGGAATCTACACTATGGCCACATTGTGTCTCTGTTTTCCTAGTAACTACTTAATATGGCTTTTCCTTGAGGATCTATCATAGCTGTAGCATATAGAGTTTTTCGGATGAGAGAATATTTTAATATAATTTTCAACAGCCAAAAATAGATTTTCATACCACATTTTTTGATGATTTTTTAATGATTTAATTGCGATATCTTATCTTTAAAGAAGTTAGTAGATCATCTTTTTGCATAAAAGATAGTGAAAAGAGTATATTGCCATTTCTGCAGGTATGGATTTTTATGTTAATGTTATCATTCAGAATATTCTGAAAAACAAAGCAAAAAAAATAGAGGAATTTAAATTGTGTTTAATTATAAAATAACTAAGGAGCTTTCAAAAGTGCACCCAGATATAAGATGACAAAACAGGAAATTAATATTATTTACAGAGTTTAATATTTCACTGCCAGGTCTTACAGTGTCACATTTGTCTGGACGGTGACATTACATTTTAAGTACACTGAAAATTAGTTCTTGGAAGGTCACCTTTCACAGCTTTCTTAATCCACTACATATCTTGTGTCCTGTGTCTGTAGTTTTTCACCCAGGTCCAGCTGCCTGCTGGCATTAACTAGGTCTACTACTCCATGGACAACTGCATCTGCTGCATTCAATCCATTTTTTACATTAGAAAGTGCTTTCTAAGTTCTAAGAATTGATCAATGAAAAGCGCTGACCTTGGGCCCGGGTCCCAGAAGTTAGAAGCGCTTCTCATTGGTTAGCGTGGTCATTTGACTGTGCTGACCAATGAGCGCTTGGCATTTGCAAGCATTATGAGCATACTATACTGTGGGGCTTGGAAGTCCGGGCTTGTGTGGTGTGACAGGTCTGGTAGGTGGGCAGTGTGATGCACTGCCTCAGTGCAGTGTTTTTGAGGAAACCAAAGTTCCCAGAGCCATCCCACACAAGGAGAACATGCACATTCCATGCAGTTAGTGTCCTGATTGAGATTGGAACACGAGACCGGAGTGCTGCAAGGCAGGAATGCTAACCACTGGGCCACAGTGCTAAATAAATATGCTAGATTGTCACACTAAAACTGAAGATGGGTATTGGCGAACTCTGAATCTTATAAATTGTGTGTAATTTATAGGGTTCCAAGCAAACACTGCAGGCCACAGGATCTTCACCAGAGATTAAATCTTTTAGTCAAAAAAACAACAGAAGACACACCGGCCATTCTCCTCTCACATGAATCCTCCAATGTGTTTCACCATCGGGCTTACTCATGTAGAGATCTATATAGAGAGATATATGAAGAGATACGAAGAACCTGTGGAGTGCGGTGTTAGCTTGGAACCCTGTATTTTAGAGTAGAGGCATGCTCATTGTGTGCACCTGAGACACAGTCGAGGGAGGGAGCCATTCTGAGAATACGAGCAGGGTTTTGTTTCTCTTTGATTATAATACGTGTCATCTATAGTTTGATATCTGAAGGATATTCTGTTTATTTTGCATTAGGATTTACAATGATACATTGTAAATATTTAATATTTGTATTAAATATGATAATTAGCAAGCAAAGTTGATTCTAATCATACAAGATGCAGAACATTCAAATTAATCTTCTTAAGCATTCACTACGGTCTATGTACCATCAAATGTGAACTGTGCTTCATATGTATAATATAATTGTGTTTTTTGTTTTGTTTGTTTTTACTGTTTATCTTAACATGCAGGTATGCAGAACTTCCAAAGGAAGTGAAGAACAGCATTTCTCATCGGTATAGAGCACTAAAGGAAATGTCAGATTATTTCATCCAGAATAATACTCCCAAGGCATAAATTCTCTAAAGTGAGTGGCATTGCCCTGGACGTGTGTAATGTATATATACATTTCAGATAGATTTTTTTTGTGTGCCCAAATAACCTACTTGTAGTCTTTCCATATAATTGTGAAAACTGTGGCACACGTTTCTTTTAGGATAATTGGTGCAATGGAGGGGCTTACGTGACTGTAAATTTCCTTGAGCCTCTGATGGGGCCTCCTTTAAGAATCGGGTCTTGAGAAAAGGGAAGGCAGACAAAGACCAATGCACAGAAAAGTTCACCATGCAAGAAACCAGAATTTACAAGTATACCTTAGCACGGGGTGGCCAACCAAAGGCCATGTAAGATACAAAGCTATTGATTTCATATAAAAGTGGTTAAACCCATGCACAGATTGGGATCTGGATATTATATTGGTGATAGAGTGAAGTGTTTGGTGTCCAAGAGTGGCTTGTAGAGCTGCTGCTCTTTTCAATTGAAAGGTGGCTGTTTAGGGGATTTTAGTACATTATATGGTCACCTCCATGGAATTCTTCCAGGCACATCCACTTGAGTAGGGGTGGAAGATCTAAGACAATTCAAGAAAATGACAAAATTCCCCCAGGAAAAGCCATAGTCCATGAATGGGGCAAAGAGATATCTTGACTGACTTACTTTTGCGATGATTGCTGTCTGATAATAAAGATGTTGCAATTGTAATCCATGATTTTTTTAAATACTTTTTTTTTAAATATTTGCATTCATGATCTTTTTTTGGTTGCTGATTCAGAAGTGCAGTTGGAATTGTTCACAGCTTTGGTTCCACTGACATACTGTAATTTAGAGAAGTGCATCCTAAAAGTATGTACCATATATGTTCTAAATGAGAAGCCTTTGGACCTTTTTTATAAGAGGACATTGTATGGAGGTGTCCCCAGAGGCTGAAAATATACATTCAACAGAAATCAGAGCCTAACATGCATTTAATGATATGGAATTCTGTTGTCAATGCATTTATTGAAGACAGTGGCTGACATAATGACTAGCAAAAGAATCTGGCACCATACAATAAATGTAACATTTAGATCTAACATTTCATACTTGCCTTAGAATCTTCATTTTAATGAGGCTGTGACCCTTAAAACTGCAACAGGAAGTTGAATTAAACAGCCATTGTTTACCTAGACTGATGTGTATTGCTATTGTTAACTGTAAGAATGGGAACACTTAAAGGAGAACTATGAGGTGAGTGGAAATCACTCATCCTCATAGTCCGAGCCGACGTGTGACAATGAAACTGTCAAACGTCGGCTCAATAGATCAGGAAGTGAGCGAACGCATACCGTCGCTCATTCACTTCTCGATTATCTCCCTGCAGAGAGTGGTGACTGTCAGTCACGGCTCCCCGCAGGGATTCCCCCCTCCCCGCTCCGATCTTCCAGCGCTGAGTAGAGGAACAGACGGGGGAGGGGCGGGCTGATTCATGCAGCTGGGTGAATCTCTGCAGCATTGTCGTGAACTGTCCCGACTGCGGGGTTCCTAGTATTGGGATATACTGAGCTTTGGGTCACAGGAGGACGCTAGTATATGTCCTCCTGCAGCCCTTAAGAGAACTGTGGGGAAAAACACTTACCCCTTAATTCTCTTTTAAAATGTATATCTGTAAAAAAAAAAGTCTAGCAGCCAGGCGGGATCAATTATCAGGCAAGTATATTTTTGTTATTTGAGGCCCTAGACTACAACAAGCAGTTAACCTTTTCAGTGCAGGGGTAGCCCCACTGCAAGGGTTAATTTGTTTTAATTCCTAGAGTTCTGCTTTAAGCTTCAAAATTGAGGTGTATGTATACTTTTCTTCAGGAAATCATTTTTGTGAACCTGTTGCAAAGTTTCTTGCTAGTCATCCTGCCAGTAATAACACTTCAGTTGCAGGTTGAGAACTCTAAGCCACTGGCCTGCAATTAGGAGCAGGGTTGCCACCCTGCCATGAAAGCTCCTTCACTTGGGCTACCTATCAGGTCAACGTATGCTTCTTGCAAGTCTATTTAAGAAAATGCTTTACAGTAAGGCATCATGCTTAAAGTACTACAAATTAGAGTTTGGATTTACATACACTTTCATGTATTTATGTATATGTACCTTAAAGTGTTTGTCAAAGCAAAATAAAATATCGATGCAATATACAGTATCTCTGCAATACATACACGTTCCCCATGTTTTATCCCCTTAAAGACCCTGCAAGTACAGCAAAGTTCCTGTTCGTCTGCCAAAAATGCACTCGGCCCCTAATTTCCTATTGTGGGTTGACAACACACAGCGTTTTTGTGGCTTAAATAGGGCAACCCTTTGCTAAACTACAAAATCCCTCCCCCTGTCCTCATCTTTCCAGCATAAGGACTTATTATTCTGCAGTCCAATGTAAGAACTGGGAGGGCTCATTGGACTCTTTGAGATGATAAAGGCAGTGAACAAAGGACAGCTCTGGCATTTTAACATGATCGACAAGTATTTTTGCACTTATTGAACAGATATAACAAAACACTTTCAATGGTATATTTAACAGACCAAAAGGGAGCAGATAAAAGATGTTCATTGTTAGGATTTACATATAATTTGTTTGCTCACATCTTTTTATTTTGGCAGATGTATAACATTTTCCTTTATCTATCTCTATTTTAGGCAGCCACATAATCCACTAAATTCTTCTCAGAATACTTGAAATCCAGGATCATCCTAGTTTGACTGTTTATATTTACACGTTATACATAATAAATGCCGTTTTATACTTAAAAATCTGTTGACACATTCTTCATAAACATACAGTAGACCTTCCACCTGCATTTCCAAAACCACAATCCGGCACTTCAAGTGCTGTCCTTGTGTGAAGCACATGCTTACTAGAACAGGGAGTCATGCACCGTTTTCTTCCTATCTAAAGTTCTCTTTGTGCTGCTCTTCTACGCCGCCATCTTGGACCTGCAGTAATTCCCAGCCGACTGTCTCCTCCTGGTTTTTATAGCCAGCCCCCTGATAAGGATCTGCTAAATCTCAGGCTTACACATATAGAGATTTAGCGGCACACTTCTTTTCTTTTTTTTTTTACTATGCAGACTTGAAATCATGCAATATTTTAGTTCACAGTGAACTACCACCTCCTAGTATGTGAGGCATAGATATCTGAGAAGGCTGTGGGTGGCAGATCAGTATGTCACCCATATCTAGTAGAGAAATAAAGAGAACAGACCACTGTAAAAGAAAAAAAATGATTTGCTTATCGGAAGATCAGTTGTATGATCTGCCATTTGTTTTCTTAATTTCAATGTTTAGTTTAATTTATTAAATGGACTATTTATGCCCCTTCACCACAAATACACATATCACGGTCTGCATTAAGTGCTGAGAGATGTAGAATGGAGGAGCACAGAACGATTGGCAAGTAAATGTGTTTTGTTCTTTTGTGTTTCATTAAGGGCTTCTAACCTAAACTTTGCAAACAAGGTTCAGCTCAATAGCTGTCACCCAACTGCTTACTACCGTAGAAATTAGATTATTGCCCTTTTGAATGACTGTCAGTTGATCTGTTGAATTGGTGTAATCCACACAATGACCACTTAGCGTCACTGTTTTCCTAGTAACTGTACTTAAAGCATACATCAAGGCAAAAATCTCTGCAATACATGTACATTTACTGTGTTTCATCCCTTTATAGACCCTGTATGTACAGAAAAATCTGAGACAACTAAATGACATCTGTTATGGATCATCGTACCCTGACCTTACCGTGGCATATCAAAACACTCTGCCTTCTTTAATTGGAATAGGTGTAGAAGGAGGTTTCTTATCTAGGAAATTAGGAGAGACGTTACAGGTGTCGCCAGGGCTGAGTACAGATGTCACCACGGCTGCATGTGGGTCTCTCCAGGGCTCTGTGGGCAGGTGCTGGGCTGAACGAGCCTGAAAGGGCAGGTGGTGAGCTGAATTGGCGGTGCCGGTCTTGTGTCGGCTCTGAGGCTGTATGTGCAGTGTGGGGCTGTCCTGAGCTCTGCTGGCGCAAGGAAGGAGGAGATCTGGGACCGGGCAAGCACTGTCAAAGACAGCTACTACCAGGTCCACAGCAAGCTGCCTGAGGTCCCCACATTCCAAAAACATTTTTTTCTCTTTTTTTAAGATCCACCCAGTCTCCCTACCTTACGAGAACTGGAGTGGATCCTTAGCCAGGGGTCCAGTGTGGGCTTCTGCGCTGTGATGGAGCTCCATCCATATGTGCATTACGTGAACTACAGGACAGGTGAGGAAAGTGTAAGCAATGTATGTATGGATGGAGCTCCCTCACGGCCATACTCCCAGCCCACCCCACCTCAAGCTGACACTTGGCGCCAGACAGCTGCACTAGGGGGAGGCTGAGGAACCTCTGCCTAGAAAAGTGGAAGGCATGCGGCGACCCACTGAACATGGGGTCATGACCCACCATTTAAGAACCAATGGTCTAGAATTTACTCAGTATTGGCTAAATAGGCTGTCCCCTAGAAAGGAGTCTTCTGTACGCCTTGAGAAAGTTTAGTCAGCCAGATAAAGTTTAAGTGCTTTTGTTACTTTGCTTCAATAAAGAGAATTGTATGCTGGGAGTGCCCTTGAAATCTTTTTTTATGAAATACATCAAGTACAGAAAAACACCTACTGATCCACCAGAAATGAACTGTAGTCCTTGTTGTGGGCTGACTACATGCTGTCTTTTTCCAAACTACTCTGCCTGTTCATGAACAGGACAGGTGGGCTTAAGATAGCGGCATTAGAACAATACCGCTCACACTCTCTTCACACTGGCATGTTTACGTCAGCTTCAGAGTGCTGGGCAGTGAAGGAACCAGTCCCCCTGAAGATAACAAGCAGCCAAACCTGGCCAGTCCCTGGGGCAAGAAAAAAGGAAAGGACAGTGAAGGTAAACTGGGTTTTAGAGAATATATCGCTGTGTCAGGGCGATGAGTTTGCAGAAAGCCCAGATGAGAAACATACTTCATTAAAGTGACATTAAACCCTCAGATTTTTTAACATAAACCAATACTGTAATGTGTGCCTTAGTGTAATCCATGGTAGTTTCCCTTCTCTTTGCTGCTCTTCCTTTTAAATCCTCATATCTTCTCATGCTTGGGGAGAACTTCCCTTTGCAGCTGAGTGCCTCTTCCTGTAGTGCTGGCTCAGGTTGTGAACCTGCACACAGACACCATGTATCCATTTCAGAGACAAGGCAGTCTGCTGCAAAACAGAAGTTCTGCAGAGCATGAGAAGAGATACGGATTTAAAAGGAAGAGCAGCAAAGAGAAGGGAACCAACCATGGACTACAGGAAGGAACACATTACACTATTGTTTTATGTTAAAAAATCTGAGGGTTTAATGTTACTTTAACAATGCAAAGATCAATTTTGATTTTTGCCTGGATTTGGGCTTTAACGGATAAGAAGGGAGCAAATAATTGTTAGGGTTTTCATACATTTAATAATGCTTTTCCTTGAGGGACTATTGCAGAAGTAGCATGTAGAATTATTCAGATGAGAGGATATTTTAGAATAATTTTCAACAACCAAAATATTATTTTTATAGGACATTTGCAAAGCATTATATTGCAGTAGCTTAGCCTCAAAGCAATCAGTACATATCTTCTCTTTAATTCTAGAAAGAAGTGCACATTGCCATTACAGCAGGTGTAGGATTTCTTATGGAAAAAATATTCTTCAAAAAATTAATTCTGCAAAACAGAACTGAAAAAAACAGACATGCTTTCACTGCAGATCCAACGGTATAGATCATCTACTTTGCCCAGAAAGCATCCATAGCAAATAAGCTCTAGGAGCAGGGTTTCAAAATGATGTCTAGGTGGTCCAAAGCCCCTTACATTCTTCATAAAATGAACGCGCAAGTGCCCCTGAGCTGCTGGAGATGCGGTGCAGAGCAGGGGACCACGTCAGTACAAATCAGATCCCACCCCTATTGTATGAACAGCACAGGTTTCCCGCCATATGGGGTTTGGAAACTGACCAGCTTACATAACGGCAACATGTGGAAGACCGGCGTGTTCTGCTCCGCTGTCACGGCCGTCTTCTTCGCACTTGGTTGCTATGGCTATCCGACGCTGTACTGTTCATACAGACTCTACCAATCAAGACCGATATACCCAGCCCATACAGGGGTGGATCTGATTTGCATTCCACCGGTCACTTGTCTATATATGTGGGTTTGGGTTGCACAGTGTGTTATTCTGAGCCTGATGACGGGGACCCTGCGAGGCCCAGAAAGTACTTGCTATTGAATGACACTTGTCATTAAAAAGGACATTTGTTGAATCTATCTGCTTGGTGTGCTGGTGACATCCTTTACCAATTCGTTTGTTTTCACGGTGCCTCTGTGGTCACTGCAGGCACCCATTGATCTATACCATCTCCCAGGAGATCCGGTAAGGAGTGCAGCAAGATACACACTTTTTTTGCATCTTCCAAACAAGGCACACCACTTCATTGTCACAAGAATTTAACTGGCCTAAATGTATTTACCTTTTGTAATATTTTGTAACTTGTCCGAGTTTGAATTGTTTATTTACTGTCCAAGTACAATGTGTGCCATCACAAATAAAGCATTAAAAGAAAGAGACATTCTAAATCTAGTTATTATTTAGCCCAATCACATCTGCAAAGATAAATAAATAGATGCTCGGGTCACGGTGCATTCCCCTATATGCATATGTGTAGCCTGGGAGTATTTCTGAAACATGAAACACTTCTTCTAGGAAACATTCTGAAGTCTTAACCTAAAACAGAGAGCAATATCCGACCATTTCTCATTAAACACACAGGAGTTTTTTAAATGCCTACCCAGACATAAGGTGATGAAACAGAAAATGAATATTATTTACAGAGTTTAATATTTCACTGCCATGTCCTACAGTATCACATTTGTCTGGACGGTGACATTACATTTTAGTATACTGAAAGGAGTTCTTGGAAGGTCACCTTTCATAGCATCGTTAATCCACTCAATATCCTGTGTCCGTTAAGACCTGTAGCTTTTTACCCAGGTCCAACTGTCTGCTGGCATTAACCAGGTCTACTGCTCCATTGACAACTGCTTCAGCAAGTACAGCAGTAATCAATTTAGCAAATACTCTGATCTTGTGTATGTGCATGACAAGGGTATATTAGAGGGATACCGTTCTTACCTGCAACACCCTTGCTTACCGTGGCCTGTTCCCCCACCACACTTGCACTCCTTTGTTCCCAAATAAAACACGCCAGACCTATATGGATTTTAAAGGCCACAGCAGCCAACTTGTTCTTTAATTAAATATAAAACTTTAGTACAAAAATAAAACCAAAATATTCTCCGTAAGACACAAACAGGTAAAAAACCAGGTAAACAACAGTTTTACGCCCCCCAGGTTTCCGGGACCCTGAAGGCACATATTGTAACAAGAAAAAAGGAACACCGCCCCATACCAAATGTGTCTACGGCTTCAGATGCCTAGTACTGTGTCCCCAGCCGCAACACCACCGCCTCGGGGACGTCTCTCTGCCAACCGTAGACCCATCCAGCCCAAAGTACTTGCTCGACCTTTGAGCACCACTTAAACGGACACCCACACCTGTGATGGGTCCCCAAAAAACCTTTTGCATAAAAAACTGCGGTATCCCTGCTACCTTCAAGGACCCCAAACCTTCTTCAAACTGGCCTCTTCCTGTCTCCTCCCCAGGATCCCCACCCATGGAAATCCCACCCTCTCCCACTAGTCTCCAATCAGGAAGAGACCACTCCTTCCTTGTTTTTCTCATTCCTTTACTTCCATTTTAACCCCTTATCTCCCTGTCTCCCCTTCTCCCCCTGTCATGCTGTCCCTCCGCACAATTCCCTTTCTTCCTTGTGCTCCATGACTTTCTGGAAAGACGCAACACAACTTTTTCTGTCCATTGTAGAAGTTAACATGTTCTTCATTTCACTCTCCCATACCTAACTTTGAAAACAAAAAGGCAAAATCTAATTGGTTACTGTAGTTAATACCGACTGTCTAAGTGTTTGAATAGTACTGGGCACTGGAATAGCAAGAGTCTTTCTTTTCAAGAAAAAATATTTGATTCGGTGAAAAAGTTCCAGAGACCGCACAGCATGGTGATCAAATGTTATGGTTGGTGTTTGCTGGGCAGCTAGTAGTCACTAACTCAACTATAAATTCTGCATCATATCAATGTGTGTGTGAATAAATTGTAAGTCCATCTGTCTGAAAGTTGAAGTTAAACCAGAAATATACAAGAAGGCATTTCTGCTAAAGAGGCAATAGCAGCTTATAAGGCCAAGAGTGTATTTACTTTTTTCTTAGAACGCCTTTGCATCTATTGAGATTTGAGTTGACAAAATCATTGAAAATGGCAAATGTATGCTTGTGTTTTATTCCAATGTATCACTTTATATGTAGGCACTGCTTGAATACATATTTCATTTTTAGCGAGCAGCAATTCAACCACATTTCACATCAGCGACACAGGACTTGAATAGCTGCCCTTTAAATATGCACCACTATTGGAGGCGGCCCTGTTGACAGTCAGGGAACGGAGCAAACCTAAAAAACAAAACATGACAGGGCGCCTACCCTAGTGTAAAATCGCTTTAATTTTATTAAAAGATTCATGTAGTCATTGATTGTAGTCATAAAAAGTGCCAAGTGCGGCTGTGTCATGTACGAGGGATAAATTGTGTCCCGGTGGAACGATCTATCCCTCGTACATGGCGGCACAGCCGCACTTGGCACTTATTATGACTCATCGTTTAATCAATGACTACCTGTACCTTTTTATAAAATTCAAGTGATATTACACTAGGGCAGGCCCCCTGTCGTGTTTTGTTTTTTACATATTTGATCTTTGCCTATTCAAATATGTTGAAAAGTCAACAATTTCTATGGGATATAATTACAATATCCCATAGAAATTTAATTAATAAGTGTATAACAAAAGCCAGGTAAATACTTGAATGTGTCTTGGTATCAACCTCCACAATTCCCTATAGAGCAAAGCTCCCATTGGTAGAGGGAGAAGCAACACAAGGAGAACGTCAGTTGTACTGCACTGCAGTGCTCATGTGCTAACAAAGAACATGCTGATAGAAGAAGACAACAGAGTGACAGAGAGATGAGCACATCGATCTGCTGCTTCTTCTTTCACTATTCAGTCACAGGCTGGAGGAGGGACAAGACCTGTAAGTGTTACTTAACAGAAAAAAAACAGGTCTTCTGCCCTGCCAGACAGGGCTGTTTTATGTGGCAGAGCTGCACAGTTCTTAGCATCGGATAGACAAAAATACATATTTATTGGCATTTAGCTATTTGTCTGGAGTTCAGCTTTAAATTCAATCCTCTCCATGGTAGCCAGTGATGTATAGGACATAAAGGCAAACAATGAGGTAAAACGGTAGTGTCAGTAGCTACTAGCTATGAAGATGTTTGATAACTGATTCGTTGTATGTAAAAGTGATACAAAGACATCTGTATTAAAACCAGGGAATATGAAATGTGGTAAAATGTGGTATCTTTGTCATTTTGCCTACCTGCTCCCACATCCGTGTTACAGCTGACTATTAACTGCCTAGGAGGAGGTGACCTATCTTCATCATATCTGCCTGATGAGGTTTCTCTTTTTCATTCTGACTTCTTTAGTCCTATTTTCTACATGCATTTGCTGTTGTTTTCCCACTCCTCCATTAGCCCTGCTGTTTGCCAGTTTCTTCTTCACTGGTTGCTCCCTCTCCTGCAGTTCTTTTTTTAATTTCTTGTACTCCAAATCTCTTTTCAGTGCCCGAGCATGAGTATAACTACTATTTATCTATTCAGCTGTGCACTTGCACAGGTGTAGCCAGGTATATGCCTCCTGCTTAACCAATATTCCTCTAGAAGGTCACCAGAAGGCCTGTTTTAGCGTTCAGATTTCAGTTGCTAACTGTCAGAGGTGGAGTTACCCTGTATGCTGGAGTGGAACCCAGTAGCAGAGAACAGGGCTGGATACAAGTCTGTAGTGAATGTACAAGATGGGAAGTCCAAAGGCGTAGTCAGAATACAGTCTGGGTCGAGGCAGGCAGCAAATATCAATAACGAGAAGACAAGCCATGGGTCAATAACCAGGGAGTCCAAATGGTGGGAAAGGAGATCAGGAGCAGGAAACGAGGATAACGCTTAATACTTGCACAGGATTCAGGCAGGATAACTCAGCAACAAGTCAGGGCTCTGACAGGGATTTAAACCCAGCAAGGTCCATGAACACCCCCATTGTTGGAGCAACGGGGAAGCTTCCAACCCCCCGGAAGCCAATGGGATGGCAAGGAGATGTAGGTGTGTTAGTGAGGCCCTCCATGTGAATGATCAGCACCGGAATTGACTAATAGGCCACGTGCACGCCACGCTCACGTGTGCATGCACGCATGTGCTCATGTGTGTGCACCTGCGACCCTGCCCCTGGCACCTAGACACCACAGGAAGGATCCTACACCCTGCACCATGCCCGTCGACAACCAGGTAAAGGAGCACCCCTGGTCCCACGACACTAACTTAAACGTTTGTGTGATCCTGTTATCCTGTTTTTGTTGTTCTGATAATTACTGTCTTCAGAGTGTTTCTGGTTCTTTCTCGGTTCTGTCTCCTAGCTTATTTGATTCCTGCCTGCTCTCATTGTGTCTTGACCCTTGTACCGTCTGACTCTTGCTCTCCATGTTCCTACTTGCTCTTAACTTTAGGACTGATGGACTCCTTATATCTGAATGCCTGCTTGTCCTGATCATGCTTGTACTCCCCCTGTCCTGACCTTGGTGTGTTCCTGATTATGTCTCAAGTTCTTGCTCAGGTTTTGAGACTTGGATCTCATTAATACCACCATACTTCAAACAAGTCCCCTCCATTAGGACAAGTTTATTAGATTACCCTCTCTAGGAAATGTTGTTTTTGTTAACACCAGATAAACTGGTGCTAAAGTTTGTGGTGGCACGTAAATACCAGCATGTGCACATAAACTGTCCCTGAAAGCCAGCTGCTAAAGGAGAAGTGCTCCTCAACAGTGGTCACATTGGGCCTTAACAAAGACTTAACAAAGTTACATTTGAAAATATCCCTTTGAGTGTATCTCTTGAAAAGGTAGACAGTATAATTCTTAAGAAATCCTTAATAAATCACCAGTTAAAATTATTTCACAAGCTTGTAGCTGTACCATATTATGGCACCTAAACCAATATTTAGCACATACTGTAATTTCCAAGCAATAAATGGCACAGTGTCATGCATCCAAAGGCATCCATCAAATTGCCACACAAAAAATGCTAGGGACTAGGTGTGGACCCACAATGAACTCAGCACTTGCTAAAGGATAAGATCACCCAAAGGTGACAAACCTTGGGTCAAGTATAGTTGGTAGAATCACCTTCTAGCTTCTTGGGGACCATGCCTATCTTTTTACCTTCCTTGGGGTAATTTTTATTTGTTTAAAGGTAAGTAAATGTGAACCAACTTTGATAATACAATCAATAGCTAAAGAGTATTTTGCATTGCATTTGCATTTGCATTGTGCTAGAAGTTGCCTGCACCATGGAAATGCATGACACTGTGTGAAAATTTGAAGGCACCCCTGACATAGCCAGAAGGCACTCCAGGGTGCCATAGCATGCTGGTTAAGAAAGGTTGGGGCGCATAAGCAGCAACAGTGAATTTTATTTTTACATACACTTTTCACATGTATACTCCAGTCACATACTTACATAAAACAGTAGTATCTACAGTTTTCTTTGTTTATTATTCAATGCTGCTAAGAATGTGTTAAATAAGTGATGATGGGTTATGAAATGCGGAGTATGATAGACCAAAAACAACATATGTCCCAAGTAACCTGTTCTTCTGTAAGCATGTGAGTAATTTTCCAGGCAGAACAACTAGACCTTGGCAATCCAAAGTTTCCTTTTCTATTTGCCAGTCTACTACCCTGTGACATATAATAGTCACCATCTGTTGGCATGTCAATATTACAAAAGTCCCCATAGGGCAAAAATATTACACCATATTGTGTAATAACTGAAAGAAAGTTTCATTAAAGTAGGACATTATACTGTTGAAACCAGTGCGTGACTGGTGTACCTTGGGCCTATCAAGAGAATAAGGAGGATTTGTCAGTTTATTCTTAGTCAATGTAGAAGAGAAGATGCAGTTTGAGAAAGATGTTCTTTGGTTACTAATGCTTTCACTTTTTTTTTTAGCAGCAGCAGAATAGTCAACCCAACTATTCAACTGTTACAAGAGACTGACAGAGACTGCTTTCATATGCACTGCTTGCAAAGCCTTTCAGGGACTTCTGGCATGTAACAAAAGCTTGTCAGACTACTTGCTAATATAAAAAGTCTTCCAGAGACATTTCATGTTACAAAAGATTGTCATCGATTGCTTGCATGTTACAAAAGATGGTCATAGACTGCTTGCAAGATGTCACAGCTTGAAGCTTGTAATTATAAAAAGCCAATTGCCTTAAAGGAGAACTATGAGTGATTTTCACTCAACCTCATAGTTCGAGCCGACCTGTGACCGTCGCTCGCTCACTTCTCGATCATCTCCCTGCAGAGAGCGATGACTGCCAGTCACCGCTTCCCGCCAGACACAGCTTCCCACCAGACACCGCTTCCCGCAGGGATTCCCACCTCCACGGCCCGATCCCCCTGCGCTGAGTGGAGGAACGGACGGGGGAGGGCACACCTGGCTCTGCCTCTATATAGGCAGAGCCAGCTGTCACTCACGCAGCTGTGTGGATCTCGACAGCATTGTCGGGATCCGTCCTGGCCGCACGATCTCGGTATATAGTGAGCAATAGCTCGCTATATACTGAGCTTTGGGTCACAGGAGGACGTAGAATATGCCCTCCCGTGACCCTTAAGAGAACTATAAGATAAAAAGGTTACCCCATAGTTCTCTTTTAATGCAATTCTATATGGAATTTGTCATGGATATGATATAGGATGATATGATTTTTTGTTGGGTATCCCTTAGGTGTATGATCGGAATATGACTAGAACTGTGTATAGAGTACAAATAATCAAAGAGGAGGTGATATGTTTTTCCAACAATATTAAAGTAGTCAATGTTTTTTTCAGTAATTAATCCAGATTTAAGAACTATACATCACCCAGCAAAGTATTTCTTTACATTTTTGCCCAAGCACTTACAGTCATCATGTTTCTGAACAGCTGGCTTCAACTCTCTCAGCTCAGCTTCCCTGAACTTCCTGTCCAGTACAAGATCACAGGGGACTGCACAGTTTCCAGCACTAAGGACACCTTCTTTGTATTTCACATTCTCAACACCTGAATTCAGAAAATGCTTATATTCACTGCTCTCAGCAAGTGATCTTAGAAAAATAAGTTTTAGGACCTTGCTGTTGCTAACATACAATTTATAGCAGCTTTATTGCCATATGTTTTGTTCTACAGTGAACTAAGGGGAACAATTATAATGTTTTTTTAAGTGCAAAGGAGACGACATTAAGAACAATATATTACAAGATGAATTGAGATTGTATCCAGAATTCGAGTATGAGGTTTTGTTTTTAAATAGACATCATTTTTTTTCATTCTATATACACACAAGGTTGACTCTTCCATAACCTCTTGCCATATAGTATCCCTGTATGTATAGTTTGGCAGAGGATCTAACCTTTCCCCCCAAAAAAGCTAGAGTTGGGCTTTAATTTATTTTAACCATTTTAAATAGCTACTAAGGTTAGTGTAAGATCTAATTTGTCTTATGACAATGACAACCAAAGTATACAAATCCATGCATGGAAAATTGATTTATGTTACTTTATGGGGACTGCAGCAGGAGACATAAGAAAGCAGTGGTTGTCTTAGCCCAGGAAAATCCGCTAATAAATATATATTTTTGAGTGGCCTTGACTATTTAAAATGCTTGCTGCTGTATAGAGTCAGATGCAAGTCTTTTAGGGCTTGTTCACACGATGTCCAGATTCTGTCCGGACCAGAACAGTGCACTCCTGCACCCAAAATGCATCCCAATGTCTCCATATGTGTCTTATGGGCTACAGTTCTCACCAGCGCAGTCCGTTCCAGTCTGGACAGAAAAAATACTGCATGTCACATTTTCTCCGGGCCGGAAACGCACGAACGCGTCAAAAACGCACTGCATGCATAGCACCGCGTCTGCAGATCTGCTAAAGATCTGGACCAGAAAATGGTGTGAACAAGCCCTAAATAGATAGCAAAACCATCAATGAAGTATAGGGTTTACATGTGAATAAAAATCCATATATTCACCTCTGTATCTGTTTGCTGAATAAGGCTACAAGCTCTGTATTCTGGGTCTAGGCTGAAGCATGCACCTGCTTGGGTATAAGTACTGACGTGACTTTAGAGCCAGACATATGAACTACCAAATGCTGGCCTTGATATTTCCTGAGTTACTGAGCTACCAGTTAGCGTTTCCTGTTTACAGTTTTTACTGAGCATACTGAGTCAATCATTCTCATTAAACCAGCCCTATAAATGTTTATGATCATGGAGAAAAATGTTCGGCTAGATGTAGGGATGTCTAAAAAGTACATTCGTGTAAACAAATCAGTTTGGCCTTAAAGGTAATATGCTTGACTTCCAAAAGCTGCTTAAAATAGATCTGTTACTGGGAGTTATGAGAGAATAATGTCTTAACAACATCATACTTCAACCTCATACCTTGAGCTCTCTCTGCCACTAAAGAGGTATTGCATACACTTGTCCTACCCCAACCAACCTGGGTGTCTCTTTTATGCACTTGAAAGGTTATTCCATAATTATCTGAGGTGGAAACAATTTATAGGACCTTCCCTAGCCAATAGTCTTAGCATAGTTGACATCGTGTCAATTGGGTCTAGACCTTATTATATAGAGTAACATGTTTCTGAATGGGCATTCCAAAAGCAGAAAGAGGTAAAGAAAATAACCTTTTACATGGAAAACCCTTTCACAAAATATTAAGGTATGTAGCTACAAATTATGAGACCTATAAGAAATCAGGAGGGATATCAGGTTCTCCAAACTCAATTTTAAAGCCAATTTCACTGAAGAGATCAGGACCATTCTAATAAAAAATCGGTAACACTTTGTATTTTGAAGCAGTCTTCTAGAGATACGGAAAAAAACATTTGAATACAGATTTTCAAAATTGTTTTGCAAAGTCTGTAAATCCTTATACAGATATAAAGCCCTGGGCTTCAGTGTTGTTGGCTTTATATAGGTCCCCCTTGGAAATTATCATTTCAGTGCCGTCCTTCAACTGTTCTCTAACTCAGAAGCAAACATGGAACAGAGTGGAAATAAAAGGCCCTAAAGGTAGTTTAAAGTTCTGAAAAAATGGAAGCATTAAAAGAGAACTATGAGGTGAGTACTTTTCACTCACCTCATAGTTCTAGCCGACCTGTGACAATGAGACTGTCACAGGTCGGCTCAGTAGATCGGGAGGTGAGCGAAAACATACCGGCGTTCGCTCACCTCTCGATCCTGTCACGGCTCTCTGCCGTGACAGGGGAGGGGCTGGATTCCCCCCTCTCCGCTCCGATTCGCCAGCGCTGACTGGCGGATCGGACAGGGGGAGGGGGCGGGTACAGCTGGCTCTGCTTCTAGATAGGCAGAGCCAGCTGTCAGTCACGCAGCTAGGCGGATCCCGGCACAATTGTCGGGATCCGCTTCAGCTGTGGCGTCTCAGTATACCGCGAGCAGCAGCTCGTGGTATACTGCGGCATCTCAGTATACCGCGAGCTACAGTTCGCGGTATACTGAGCCTAGGGTGACGGGAGGACGCTAGTTTGTGTCCTCCCGTTACCCTAAGGAGAACTATGGGGAAAAGCCTTAACCCCATAGTTCTCCTTTAAACAGCTTTGAGCAATGCTGAGCACCACTACTTCTACTTTTCTGTGCACTGCACTGGTTTTCTGTATACTGTTCTAGTATATAGAGAATGTTTTCCATGTACAGAATGGATGTCGTTGTACACGTAACCCTCTTCTCTTCCTAAATAATCTTCTTAATAATAGTAATTACAAAATAAAGTGACTTCCATTTTCCTTGCTACTTGGAGCCATTGCTTCAGATTCCCCAGATCATAGATTCTTGTGTTGTTCAGCTTTCGCTGTTGTAGTAATCCTTAAAGGAAACTCTAGTAGTAGTTAGTCACGTTCAACTGGACATCTATAATGTTGAAAATGTTTTGCTACTCATTTTAGTGGCTTCCTTACTCCTTGAATAGGAAACACCCATCTCAGAGCCCATGGCGCAATGCTGACTGGATTACAGAAAATGAACAGGATGGCTTCACAGATTTTTACACCCCCTGTGATGTTTTTGGACAATCAACATCTGCCTTGGCACATTGAATGGCACCCCATGGTGATTGGATTAAGGGGACTGAGAAAAAGGATGAGCAGCGAAATGTCTTCAACATTACAAAACAAATCCAGTTAAATGTGATTTACTACTTCTATTTGTAGCTATAACAAGACCTGGATACAAGAAAACCTTCACAGTCTTAAAAGAAACATTTTGTGACATGAACATGGATACTCTGTATTAATCAATTAAATCAATGGTTAATGCCACTGATGTTTGCATGTAACCATTCATCCAACTGACGCTGGATGCAGACAGTGCATGTCGGGGGACGGCATTGGGATGGCATTTCTGGCTGCTCACAAACTGGTGCCAGCTAATCTGCCAGTTTGTATGCAGTCATAGCACAGAATACAGCTACACCCAGCTAGTAGATGGGTGGCTGCTGGAGACTTTTCTGTCCCTTGTGATATTGTAGTGGACAGGACGTATGGTGAAGTGGAGCCGAGCGAGATGGAGCCAGCTGTATGGAAACGTGATGATTGTAAGAGCTTGGACAAAAATGTAAAAAGATTTTTTGCTGGGCAATGTATACAATGATCTGGATTCATTAGTAAAAAAAGTTTGAGAGTTTAATACTACGTTTAAGTATTTTACTGCTTGTTCAGAATATGTAAATAATTAGTGTGCATGATCTGGGCACAGGTTTTAAAGTGGACCTTTACCCATATATTTTAAATAACAACAAACACACCTTTAGAAATGTTTAGTAATGAGATTCTACAAACACATACTTCTAGATAATTTCCGGCTTTGTATTCTTTGTATACCTTATTTCTCTTTTCTTTCCCAGTCTTCTGGCAGTGGCCATGTTAACTAAGGGCAGATTACTAGATCTCCTTTTACCTCCTGGATTTCTGGCACATGTGACTAGGACATGTGACCATGCACATCATCTCAGGGAAGGAAAATGTCTTTCCCTGAGATCTCATTAGATTACAGATGAGAATTCTAAGGCAATCCCCTGCTAATGTAAGCTTCCAGGATGGCACTTGGCACTTACATAATTTTGCCAGAACTGGACCAGGAAGTAGTTGAACTCTATTTGTAAGTAAATGAAAAACAAGTTTAACTAATGAATGTAAGATGATTTTAAATCAGCATGCAAAGCTGCCTGCTGCTGTGATTTTTAGTGAAAGGGGGTAAAGGTCCACTTTAAATCCACACTTTCTGATCTCCTGGTGGATGATAAATTATTCTAAACTGTTTTAAGGATGGAATATGATGATACCACATAGTACAAACATACACAGGAAATAACCTGCCTTTTATGAGGAAATTCACATCCAAAAACCTAAATTTTACACTGAAATTACTTAGTGTCTGAAATGTATTATTTAACCAGGCTGATCGCTTTCACAACAGAATCTGAAAAATCCACTAGAATGTTGTTTTGGATTTTTTTTACAGCTAAACTGCATGAAGGTGATGTGCGGGGCAGATTTAGCTGGCACTGTAACAAGCAATGATTGTACGTTGCATTTCCCACTTGGCATCAAAGCCTTTGGAAGAGGTTTGTCTTGGGAAACAAATTTCATTTTAGACTTATTAGGTGTTCCAGAGAATACAAAGTGTAATACAACTGCTAAATCTGAGTGCCCTGACTGGATGGCATCAATGCAAACAAACATCACATTGGTAATTATAGTGCAAATTATTTTTGTATAGATTTAAAAGGGCAACAAGTAAGATACAAGTGTTGGATTGAACAGTAAACTTGATAGCGGATAAATCATAGTGTATAGGGTTCACGTGTCTAAAGATCATACAAATAAGGTTTACATTCTTGACTCTCTATTATGTTTACATTACTTATCGATTTGTATTTTGCTTTTCCTCTGCTTCTTCTGTAAGGAGAAGCTTGATGGTTGAAATATCAGTTTTGCTTTGTACATGTTCATGTAACTTGTGTGTTCTTAATAAACCCAATTTGAACAAATAAGGTATTAGATACAGTGGGGCCCACAAATGGCCAAGTTCCTGAACACTGTAAAGATCTACCAAGGAGTGGGGTATGTGTATTGTGCTTTTTGGGAGAATCACAGAAGTAAGCAGAAGAGATGAGTAGATGCATGGACCTACACACACAGTGGTTGTGGGGAGAATTAGGAACGGGAACTGGTGAGGTAAGGGATAGGGAATTTTGGCAATAGGGATACATGTCTGAGTATGGGCCTAAGGTGATGTTTTTGAAGGATAGGAGGGAGGTGGGGTAGAGCACAGAAAGGTAGGAAAGGAAAAAGGGCTGACGGGGCAGATTTGATGTAGAAATGGGTGTACTGCACATTTCAGTTGCACCCGCCACATTTTTCTGATGTGATGATGCTGAAGAAAAGGTTATACTCACCCGAACTATGAAGCCGGTGGGCTGCTACTCCAGCCCCTGACGCCTATTCCCTCTTCCACTGCAGTTGAGATATGTCCTTTGGTGTCCTCGCATCCTATACACTGTGTATAGAACATGATGACTCAAAGATCCTTAGCAGAGGGGGAGAGAGGCTTCAGGGACAGGTCTAAAAGCAAGCCGTCTTGGAGGATCTGGTGAGTATAACTTTTAGTTTTAGTACCTAGACAAAAATGAGCACTTAACCCTTGCAGTGCGGGAGTAAGAACACTTTGCCCAGAGTTCTACTTGATACAACTCAACTGAGGCTCCCATTAGAAACATAGTGGGAACCAATGGTGTCCCTAGTCTTTTTGCTGCCTGAGGCCGGGGGGGTGCGCACATTCAGAGCAGTGGAAAGAGGGTAGAGGAGACAGCCCCACCAGACATGAGAGTGATGCTGCCAACTCCCTGCCCAGCTCTTAGCAACCTCGGATGCTCTGGCCGGCATGCCGTTCAGCTCCTGGCAGCCAGTTAGGTCACTGGTTACCGGGACTTGGGCGGGACTCCAGCCGGAGCATCCCAGGTTGCGTGGAGCTAGGCGGGGAGATGTGTTTGGCCCTTACACATCTCTCTGCTCGGCTCTTAGTAACCTGGGATGGTCTGGCCAGAAAAGGGGTGGCAAGCACACTGCAAACATTGGGCAGCAGAGCGGCCGGTATACAACAAACATGCTGCTCTGTCTGCCGCCCCTCACATGACCAAAATAGATACCATGTGAGGCAACAGCCTCAGGCTGCCTCATCAAAGGGATGGCCCTGGTGGGAGCATAAGGCTCTGTGCAGACTGCACCCCTGCTGGGATTTGAATTTAGGGCCTTAGAGATAAGAAGCACGATGGCTAAATTTGTTTTATAAAGATAAATGTCTTTGATGATCTACTCAGTATAGCTCTGTAATCATCTACCTTACTTATTTTATCTAGTGTTCTTCACATCTTACTTTTGAGCTCTCTCAGGAGGTTTGCTGAATAATTATTTGCAAATTTGTATTCCCTGCTATATTCAGTAACTAGCACGATCATAACTTGACTATCCCAAATGTTCTTTGTGAGAATAGTTGTACTGCTGTCAAATTGCCAATGCATACTAATTTGCTTCTGAACTTTTTGTGTCTTTCTTTTAAATTACTGAAATTACTTGTTGAATTTTGCAAAGGATGTAAACTTAGTGTGACTTTTTAGTTTAAATGTGATACTGGGGTATAGTTTGGTTTTAATATCTTGCAGAAGTTGCAGCTAAATGTTCAGACAGTGTCATTTGTCTCCTATCTTCCTTTTCAGTACCTGTCATTATCTATTTTCAGGCGTACTAGCAACTGAGACAGTAGCAACCTATAAAGGAAAACTGAAGCCTAATAAAAAACAGGATGCTGTCCCCATGAAGAGCTGCTGAAATCACTATAGTCACCCAATTTATATATCTGCCTCCTCTTCCTGCAATAGGAAATGAACTCTGCCGCCCAGAGACATTTGGGTTTTTGCTCCCCAACCTCTCAACATTATATCATGCCACTTGGAAGCAGCAATCAGGAATAGCGCTGAGTGAATCTGCCAAAATTCAACTCAACCAGAGTTTAGAGAATTGAACAAAAAATTCTCCCAAGGTGAATTTTTAGGTGATTTGCATTGAAGTCAATTGGAGGCAAATCTTGATGGATAATTGTGGCCTTTTGGGGGGTTGCTGGGCAAGCTATTGCCACACAAATACCACGGGAAGCCGGGCACTGCTGTGGGCGACCTGTGCAAATGCAAAAATAAAAAAGGTTAAAAGAGCACAATGGGGGCACAAATCTTTTAAATGTACTTAGTGTTTCAGAACCAGTAGGTTTTCAGGGACAGCATCAGTAACAGCCTACCTTGAAAGTGTTTTTTTTGTCTGTAGTGGAATTAAATGTATATTCTTTAACAATTTGCTTTGCTTACAGACAGCAGCAGCACCCCAAGCATCTTTCATTTGATTAATTTTAGTTTTAAAAAAAAGGCTTTTTACAATGGTTTTAGACATGTCTTGGGTGTTTTCATTAAGCAGTACTAGGTCTGCATGATGATAACCACAAATGCACAGTAGAATCATCATAAACCTCTATAGGGCTGGGAGACAGAGAGCCTGTTCTTGGTGTTGCCTTTTGTATAACGCATGCTGCTGCATTGTTGAGAAATAAAAAGTGTCACTCAAAAGCAGCTCATGTTACTCAAAAGCACCAGCCACTTCCCAACCACAAGAAGTTCCACTACAAAGCTTGGTGAAAGCTCTACCTGACATAGACAGCTTGGCAGCAATGGTCCTCCTCAGGGGCGGACGGACAACACCTGGGGCCCCCGGGCAATATAAGATGATGGGGCCCCCTTGTGCTCCGCCCATATACAAGCCCCACCCACCCACAAGCTCCACCCACATATACATTGAGTTCTTTTTTCTAAATGAAGGCGGCCCCGATGTCGAGAAATAAACCGATAGCAGGGAAAGGTTTACTCTGCTAGATAAAGCAGAGTAAACTTTTCCAGGAGAAAATGTTTCTCTCCTGGGTATCAGGGAGCCTCTATCATATAGCGGGAGACTCCCGAAAAACATCCGGGAGAGTGGAGAGTTGAGATGTCTGCTATTAACATATGAAATGCTTCCCCAACTGTAAAACACTCACTGTCACAAACACCTTCATTGTTCCAGTTTAACCTCCTGTAAACTTGCTGCTACCTACACCTCTACATAACCCTCCCAACCACTCCTTACATCTCCACTGCCTCCAATTCATTTGAGATCTTACCTCCCTGCCTTAACATTCTACAGCCCTTCTCTGCTACAGTGCCACCTCTTCTAGGTAACTAAGTAACAAATGACCCAAACAATACTTTAAACAGCAATAGCATTACTGTATAAAGTACTGCTGCAATGCAGAATGGCACCTGCTATAGAGGACCAGCGGTATTTTATACAGAGGCCCCAGGCTGCCGCATCACATACCAGGCTGCCTGCAGCTCCTCCGGCTCCTTTCTCAATATCCGGCGGCCGGTGTTTACCGACGGTCCCCCCATCTCTGCGCTGGCAGTAGCACTGGGGCCCCCCACCACTCCGCACCTACCTCTCGACGGCCCGCAGTGTCGTAACCTGAGTAACGGGCGCCCGGGGCAGAACAAAATTTTGCGCCCCCCCTGGTGATATGTGGCGGTGTACAGGTATTTAAAGGGGTTCTAAACCCTCCCGTTATTTTGCCTATATCTACTGCTATTAAGCAGTAGATATAGGCAAAAAGTTTTTAAAAAACGCTTTAACAGCGCTTAACACTTACCTTGTTTCGGCTGCGTGCTCCCGTCCGAAAAAACGAGACTGATCCGGCGGCCGTAAAGCATCTTGGGGCGTGTGCATGCGCAGTTCGGATTCTCGGCCGGGAGACGAGCAGAGACGCAAGGTAAGTCTATGGACGCGTGCACCCGCATGCAGACACCGCTGGATCAGAAGTGCCTGCTAGCAGAGAGGTGTCAGCGCTGGATCGGAGAGCCACCGCACCACTGGAGGGACAGATGAAAACATGGGGAAAGAAGAAGAAGATCCGATTAAGAGACATCATTTAAGGTAAGTGCTTTCATTAACATGGGGGGAGGGGAAACAATTTATCCTTTAATGTCCTTTTAATATGAAAAAGTTTATTTGAAAAAAAATCAAACATCAAAAAAGTGAATCATCAGATTGCATCTTCCCATTAAAAACCTTTGACAACGTTGTCCAAAACCAAAACCATTCACACTCCCACTCATACAGACGGCCCCGCATACTTGCATGGATGTGCTATACTCTACCTAGAGGAAGGGGATTAGTACAACTAAGTCAGGAATTTCCATTTGTCTAAGGAATTACATTTTAGGTTAAATAAGACAGAGATTGGTGTCCGTGGACTTTAATTTCTGGAATGGCAGATAGTCTCCTCAGCCGTCGGACACTGTCCTCCTGGCTGGTGTCAGTTTACACGGCCGGAGGAAGCAGCACCGGGAGACCGAGGGAAAAAAACATTAAATCACTCACCTTGTCACAGACGTGCTGGTCTCCGTCTCTCTCTGCACTGTGAAGCTGCTGCACGCTGGGTCCTCACGCCTGAGGCCCCCAGGGCAGCCCCGTTATTGCCTGTCAGGGCAGCCCATTATTGCCGGTAAATTTATAATCCGCCCGCTTGTCACTGTGTCCCCGTCTGTGTCCCGCGGCTACCGCTATCAGTCTGACCACTGCACGGGGGGGCTGCCGATCCCAGCAGGCAGCACGCGGGGCGAACAAAATGGCAAAGTGTAATGGGGGAGCAGGGGGACACGGCCCCCCTACTGGCCATGGGCCCTCGGGCCGTGCCCGACTGCCCGAATGGTCAGTCCGCCCCTGGTCCTCCTACTCCCACTGCATTTTCTTCATCTCAACCCCTCCCCCACATTCCCCTTGTGCATCAGCAACTACCTATGCTGCATCCAGGGGGCTCATGGTACTATATTTTTCTACATATGTACATTGGTATACTTTGGACAGAAAATGCTGTGTTTTATAAACTGCTCAAAATAATTAAAGTAACACTTTGAAAACACATCAGATCTCAATGGGGAGAAATATCATGCTGGATAGCTACTGTATACTGGACTGGGTAATGTGTTAGGAACGAAAAGATGCCACATCGTTTGTTGGAAATGAAAAATGATCAACCTACAGAAGGCTGAATTAAAAGACACCCCAAAAATCAAAGTGAACAAATGATGCAGCAGGCTAGTCCATTGTGCTGAAATGTCATTGCAGCAACTCAAAATGGTACCCATTCAAGTTTGTATGGACCACATGTGCTTGTATGGATGCCTGACAATGTCAGGGCATGTTCCTAATGAGACGACGGATGGTGTCCTGCGGTATTCTCCGCCCAGATCTGGGCCAGGGCATCACTGAGCTCCTGAACAGACTGAGATGCAACCTAATGTCCCAGAGGTGTTCTATTGGATTCAGGTCATGCGAGCTTGGGGTCCATTCAATGGTATCAATTCCTTCATCCTCAAGGAACTTGCTGCATACTCTCGCCACATGAGGCCGGGCATTGTCGTGCCCCAGGAGGAACCCAGGACCCACTGCACCAGCGTAGGGTCTGACAATGGGTCCAAGGATTTCATCCCGATACCTAATGGCAGTCAGGGTGCCATTGTCTAGCCTGTTGAGGTTTGTGCGTCCCTCCATGGATATGCCTCCCCAGACCATCACTGACCCACCACCACACCATTCCCCTAATGTTTCTACTGAAATTCACACTACAGAGCCTCATAGACAGAGCACTGGTAGAAGAGCAGGTGGTCGGTATGCCCGTATGCCACAGCCACCGGCACGCTCTCTCTCTCTGTCCTCTATTTCCATCAGTGGATGCCTAAGCAGCAAAAGGCAAAGAAAGAGTTCAAGAAGGAAGGTTGAGTGGTTGGAGCGGAGGAGGAGGGAAAGTGTAAGGCTTTCTAGGGGACTTTTTACTCTTCTCAATTCCCTGGCATTATACGTGGGTGAGCAGGCCAGAGACAATGTTGTGTTCAGTGACGGAGGACTGTGGCAGTTTGTGGTGTACGTGTATATAAGGAAGGACCTTTGCACGCGTGTGATTAAGGAAAGGGATTCCTCTGCTGATATCCCATCAAGGAGCAGTAACAGCGGAGGCTGCCTCAGTGCAGCCTCTGATGGCTTCTTTAACACACAGAGGCTGGGCCTGGCTAGAGGTACCAGTCACAGGCAGCATCTGAGCCTGGTGGTCAGTGACTAAATGGGCTTTCAGGGCTGGCAATGTAATGCTAAGAAGTGAGGACACCATGCACTGTTGGGTGCCTAGGAAGGACCACTGGCCAGGGCTGGCCTAATATGATTTCTAGGTACTGGCCTGCACTGCTGCAAGTGTCATGTCTGAGAGGGCCTTCTGCACAGCAAGACGATTTATGGCTGTGAAGCATAACCACCGGTCTCCTCAGACAACATTGATAATAAACAGCCGCTGTTTATTAAAATAAATTAAGCCTGGATCACAGATGACTACTGATCACCTAGTGTAGATGTTGCTTATGAAACCAATAAATCTATTTCCCATCCGTTTTACAAAGAAAATACTTTTCCCTCTTTTTATCGCTGTTGCTGCTGCCAACTTTTCAGCCTCCTGGCACTTCTTCTTCCTCCCCTTGCCAAAAAAGCAATTAATCCCCTGGAATAAAAAACAGATGATGCTCTCATTTTTGGGAAAGACACCTATGCTGTGCCTCCTTTCTCAACAATTGGCCCCATTCTCACTGAGGGAAATCTGCCTTGCCACTGGACAGTTTTCCCAGAACTGTGCTATGTAGTATTTTTTATTGTAGAAAAACACCTGTCTTGCTTGTGTCTCCACATTTTGCCCCTTTATAGCTGCTCATGTTTATGTACTGTCCTGCCGCTGGTCATTTTTTCAGAAATTTGTCAGATACTATACTGTAGTTTTTATTGTAGAAAAACACCAGTCCTGTTAGGTTCTCCATATTTCCACCTAGTATAGTATATATACATACATTCCTGCCACTTGTCAATTTTTTTGGAATTGTATTTGAAAAATTACACTGTAATTTTTAGTTTAGAAAAACACCTATCTTGTTTGTGTATCCATGTTTTAGTGTGGACCAGCAAGTCATGTCCATGTACTGTCCTGCTGCTGGTCAGCTCTTTAGAACTGTTTGTCAGATACTTCCTGTAATTTCTATTGTAAAAAACACCTGCCTTGTTTGTGTCGCCACAATTCATAACCCAACCACTAAAATCTCCTGCAAGCCTTAATAAGGTAAGGACACTTCAAAAGTATTTTTTTTATCTTTTTAAAACTGTTACTCTACCTGAAAATGATAGATGGTGATACTGACATGAAGTCTTGTCGCTGGAAGCCAAACTTGATCCTTGTACTCGAAATTCTGCACGAGCACCAGCGCATGTGCGTAGGCATAGTTTGGCTCACAAAATTGTGCGGGCGTGTGCATATCGGTGTGCTCATTTCACGGTGTGCGTGTGGAAGTGTGCACACGCGTGTTGAAGATTTTCGTGCTAAAAGGGCTGTTTAAGGCTGTGACATTCTAGCCACCACCGATGACTGGTTTCCTGTATCCTGAACCCAGCATCCGGACCCTGTTCTTTTGGTAATTGACTCAGGTTGACTGACCATTCTTCTGCTCTTCTGGATTCCCTCGACTTCGGCTTGTTTCTGACCACGCTCCTGCGTGCTGCTCTTTACTTCACTGCCTGTAAGTTGCTGACCTGACTTGTCCCCAACTACGTCTTGCCTGCTGTCCTGGTACTCGTGCCTCTCCTGTCCTTGTTCACCTCTTCTATTTCCAGGGGTTCTTGGACTTGAGCTGCACAAGAGGCCTACCTCGTCAACTCATGCTCCTTTAAAGTACGTGGTTCTGACACCTTATATGGGAAATGTGTGTTGTAGCATGACAATGTTCTTTCCCTATCACCCATAATCTCCTGCCTGTAAATCACCCTGTCACATGCTTTCCCAATAGAGATTACAGACTACTGTGATGAATGCCCTGAAATAGCATGCATGCATCACAATAACGTGTCCTGAAATAACATGCAGCCACCACTGTGGTGCATTTGAATGGGAAGTAGCTGCAAAAGATCATCAAATGTAACAAAGGATGAAACCTCCTTTTTAGCCAAGTAAATATAGGCAGTTGTGTCAGATACACAGCATTTAGCTAAATTCTAAATTAAACCAGATGTCCTTCAGTAAGGGTTTACATCTAATTTAAGTCATCTGCCTACAGTAGGGTTGCATCGGTTCCCATTTGCTGGGAACAGTCTCTGTTTTGAGGGCAGAGGTACAAGAGTTGTCAGGATGGTGGGGATATACAGATAATGGTGAGAGAGGATGAGGGAGACTGGGAGCCATGAGGGAAACACGGCTGGATGGGTTGATGGGTTGTACCTGTGGTTTAGGAAATACATGGGTGCTGGCAGGAGGGAATGGGGGCATTATTGCTGCCAATGACACCAGTGCTGGGAGTTACTGTTACTGCCAATGTTACCAATGTTTGGGGGTTACTATTACTGCCAATATCACCAATGTTTGGGGGTTACTGTTACTGCCAATGACACCAATGTTGGGGGGTTACTGTTACTGCCAATGTTGGGGATTACTGTTGCTCATTTTTACTCTGACACTACAAACCATACACTGAGAAGAAACACTCAGTTTATTGGCCACTCCACCGGTGTTTTTTTGTATGCATGAATATCTTGATGTCTCTTTTTTATGCCTTGATACCTTGAAGAATGTCTGTCTCTTGTTCCAAAAAGTCTGTGACCAATGACTTGAAGATATATTAAAAATAGGGGTGATTTGTGGATAGGGAGGGGGACGGGGTGATTTTGAGGGTCTGGTTAAAAGTGGGCATGGTCGGTAGATTGTCCCTGGATGTCATTTTGAAAACCTGTAACCTTAGACTGCAGGCCCTACACTAATCCCTTCCTATGCAGTTGGTCACCTATTCCTACAACAGTTCTGGCCCACTGTCATGGCTGCTGTGACACCTTATTCACACTTCTGTAGAATGTGCACAAAATGGCACGATTCTGCACATGTTCACAAAATGTGTGAAAAACTTGTGTTGCATTTGCGGTATCATTTATTACTAATGGCACCCTGAACATGATAAACAAGATGGACAATTTTTTGAGGTTACCCTATGTGTGAAGCACAAAAACCATGCAAAAATGCAAGTGTGAATGGGGAGAGTGAAGGTGCTTGGTTACCCATTCTCCCCCATGACTGGGTCTTGTGCATCTGCTAGACAGGGTACATTATAGGTTGTCCCAAAATTTGCACACGCAAAATTAGACATAAGTATGTGGTATGGTCCAATAAGTATGTGGCATGGAAATCAAGCCCTGGAAAATTATCTAGAATTTATGAATGAGGCAAAACTGAATCTCAACCTTACTCCTATACAGCCATGAATGGGGGGGAATTCATAAAAACGGAAGCAGACAGAATCTGGTGCAGTTTTTCAATGGCAACCAATCAGCTTTTCTGTTTTATTTTCAAAGCTTAGTGGAACAAACTAAAGAGAGAAGCTGATTAGTTGCCATAAAAAAACTCTGCTCCAGCAGTCTTCATGTAGTTTTCATTAATCCCCCAGTATGACTGGAAAGAAATGTGTTATGTCTATGTAGTCTTTATTTCCTCCTCTATCACAGAATGTATGAGCTCTATAAATAAAAACAAAAACAAAACTCTCTTGTCATGCTTTGTCACGGCTACCAAACAATGGCCGCTCTCTGTCTCTCTGGGCCTCTAGTATTTCGCTCCTGCGCACCCGGCGGCCATTTTTCTTTGGCTCTTTTGATGCTGCGTCCTGCTGATGACGTCATCCCGGGCCCGGCTGTGAGTCTTGTGTACAGGTGCTGGTATATTTATTATTTGGGATTATTGCTACAAATACTCCGCTCGCCTTTTCTATTGTCTGACAAAGCCAAGGCAACGCCTTCGCTACAGTATAATGCCCCGCGATTCTTTCTTTGATATCAGTTCTTTGTGATTCAATGGAGGATAGGCTGTCTGTGTATACAATTTCCTGTCTGTGTATACAATTGACATTAAGGGTTATGATCGTTGCCGGCTAGATAATCTTACAGTACAGTCAGCTGATTATAGGATTGTGATTGGTAACACTTTATTGATGAATGGTGATTGACCCTTGCATTGTGAATGTTTGTGATTTGGAGACAGTGCTGTGTATAATATCTTTATGTCTCGTACATGTAATCCCAATCACTCAGATGTCATAATTCACATGTTAAAGTAGAACTCTAGTCTAAAACCAGCCATACATATATAGTGCGACATGACAAGTTTAGTCATTCAGTGTTGATTGTTTTGACTCAAATAATGATGTCTGTGAAAATAATTATGTCTATTCTAGGTACGGATGAATGCTACTCACTGTAAACATCCTGGCTTTATTCATTGTGATTATTACACACCACGATCTTCTCCTGGCGCTGTCACTGACAGTTATGATTTTCATACACTGTCTGCCAATTGTTCGCCCGTGTTGTCACCCACCCTGTCCTTGTGGAGACTAGTGATGAGGCTGGGTCTGGTGTGAACCAATTTCACCTAAAAACTGTGACCGAAGCCATCCAACACCCCCCCACCTCATTCCACCCAGTCAGTGGCACAGGGACATTCCCCGTCACTTTGTTATGTATAACTGCGCCTGCCGCAACTGAACGGGTTGGAAGGAAGGGGTGGCAGTAACACTTTTGAGTGTGCTTGGGTGAAATGGGTTTACACCAAGCCCAGCCTCATCCCGCTTGAAACTCTGACTTCCACCCCCTCCTTCTGACCCAATCAGTTACAGAGAGGCGCATTCCCCACCCCGCAGCTATATGTCACAAAGGGGCAGGGAATACCCCCGCCACAACTGCTTCCACTGATTGGGTCGGGAGGAAGAGGCGGCAGTGACAGTTTGGAGTAGGCTTGGATGAACTCAGGCAAACAAACTGAAGCTGATTGGTTACTATGAGCATCTGCTCCACTTTTCATATATTTCCCCCATAATATTCTAAATTTTTAAAAAAATCATGGCAGTTGCTTTTGGTACACGGTGCTAACACACATAAATGTCATCCAGTTTAGGGCTGCAACTAACCATTATTTTCATAATCGATTAGTTGGCCGTTAATTTTTTCGATTATTCGGATAAAAAAAAAAAAGAAAGTTCTCCCTCAAGTCTGCTGATTGTCAGCAGGGAGTGGGCAGGTGCAATAACCAGCCTGCTATTGGCTACTGCAATTTGAAATAATCAATACCAGGCTGGCTATTGCTTCTGACCACTGTGGATTGGAGTGGAACAGTTGAATGGAACAGGGGGCGGTGTTGATTTGCAGAGTTACAGTTACTGCCCTGGCAGCCAGTCTTTCCTCCCCACTGGGCACCGTCTGCAGCAGTCTGTGTCCCCTCCAATCCCTGCTGTCTCTGCCGATACAGGCAGGAGAGAGCAGCGAAGATCAGAGGGGACACAGACTGCCGCGGGCTCCCAAACGGGAGGAGAGAGCTGCAGAGCAGTGGGGGTGAGTTAAGGTTTGAGGGGAGATCTCCTCACTGCTGGTCATTGGTTGCAGGGGTCGGTGTCCCCTCCACAGAGATGGCACACTGGCTCCCAGCACGGAGGAGAGAACTAGGGGATCCAGATCAAATAACTGATAATGAGAATCGTTGACAACAATTCTCACTCGATTATTACTGATTAATCGATTAGTTGGTTTCATCCCTAATCCGGTTAGCATTAATATGTACCTTAAGTGAATTGTATGTTTTTCATGAGATGTAGGTCTTTAAAATAAAGCATAAAATGAACAGGGAGCTAGTCAAAATGTGAAAAACACTCCTGTTCATATTTTTCAGTACTTCTAGGCAGAACTCCAGTGAAGATCAAAATAATCAATAAACCTAAAGTGTGCTGTTATTTTCCCATGTAGGACAAACTGGCCCACCCTTTCTACTGCTTAGATATGTACTTACTCTTGCTGGAGTGACCTTGCACTGGGTTAATGACCTTCTCCCCTCCTCCGTGGGTCAATATTGAGGTCGGGTGATTGACCACCCAGACCTGAATACTCCATATATGGAGGAAGGGGAGAAGGTCATATTGTCCCCTATATTACGAAGTATTTGGTATTGAGAGGGAAAATGTTTTCAAAATGGCTTCAATTCATAAAGTATAAGGCTTTGGACATATATACTGTATATTAACTTTTGGTCTATTTATATGATACTTTCATAATTTGGGGTGTGCGAGACATGATTGTATTGGTTTAAACACGTGATTTTTCCAGACAACCACAGACAACCTCATGACCAAGGCACTGTGCCAAGTCTGAGAACATCTGAGTGACAGAAATATCTAAAAAAGTCCCTATGAAATCCTAACGGCCATCTGAATTTGACCAATGATCATAGCTTATACCAATTACATACATCCTACTATAAATGTTAAAGCAATTGTGCAAAAAAATCAGACTAGCTACAGCATACCATTACTGTCTTTCCAATATCAAGCTATTGCATAATAATTCAGGTCCACTGGCTAATGGTCATAGCAGGTAGTTGTACCTGCACCTAAAAAGTTATTTCATGACAGTAGTTTCAAGGATTCCTACAGACAAATAAAGCAGCGGGGGAGCATGACTAGATGAATATTATGGAGGGGTGGGCTAACAGTCCTTAGCCCTTTGTATGTTTCCAGAACTTAGAACTCAGTGCTAACTGTCTTTGCTTGAAGCAACTGAATGCTGTGCCAGGGGGACAAAGGCAAATATGTGCAGCTGGTGGAGTTACCATTAACGTGAACTTGCTTTGTCTTGCTGGGTAGGCACTAGGGTTTGGTATAGCGGTGAACCAGCTTTGACTTCGCTTGTTGTACCTCAATATTATTCATTTATTATTATACTGTAATTTCTGTTTTTTGCAGGGCCCTATAGCTGAATAATAAACAAAAGAGAACATCTATAAAGCGCCTGTTCCATTACTGTGTTCTTGTAATCCAACACAATGCCTCCAAAGTTTAAGCGGCACCTTAAGGATGAAGAAGTAACAGGATCAGTTAAAAGTGAAAGAGTAAGTTCTTGTTTCTACTATATATTTGTTTTAAATCTGAATAGGATAACCACAAAATAGAATTGGTAACATTTATTTGTGTTATTTGATTCCATATAATGTACAGGCACGGTGCAATACATAGTCACTTTGTCAGTTACTAAAGCAGCCCCAAAGTCTAAAAGAAAATTAGGGGTTCTCAAAGTTTTTAAACAATGGGCCATTTCGCTGCGCTTCGGATTGTTGGGGGGGCCTGGCTGTGGTCATTAGGAGTAAAGGTTTTCCCCGGGGTCAGTGACCAGTGAGAACAAAAAACACCTTATGTCAGTGGGAGTAAAAAATTACTTGGAATCAGTGGTAACTGAGAAAATAACACACTCCAGGATCATTGGTCAGTGGGAGAAAGAACTGTGCACCATTGTTTGTTTTGGTGTAAGGAATAGTGTCCAGTCATTGGTGTCAGTGGAACTAATAGTGCCCCATTGTTGGTGTCAGTGTAAGGAATATTGCCCTATTGTTGGTTTCAGTGGGATTAGTAAAGCCCCACAACATGTCATCCACGACATAGAGATTGGATTAAATAGCTAAATTTCAGTTTTTGCGGATGATGCTAAACTTTGCAGAGCAGTAAATTCCAAACAGGAGATATTCGCACTACAACAGGACCTAAGCAAAATTGAGGCATGGGCTACAAGATGGCAAATGCGATTTAATGTTGAAAAATGTAAGGTTATGCATATGGGAGTAAAGAACATGTGCGCAAACTACTACTTGGGGGGTGCTACATTAGGGAAGTCAGACATAGAAATAGACCTGGGGGTGCTCATAGGTCACAGATTTAGCAATAGTAAGCAATGCCAAGCAGCAGCCAGTAAAGCTAACAAGGTACTGGCGTGTATTAAAAGAGGAATTGTAGCAAGGGATCAAAGAGTAATACTTCCACTTTATAAATCATTGGTTCGGCCCCATCTTGAGTATGCGGTACAGTTCTGGTTGCCGACTCCCAGGAGGGAGGTCCTGGAACTGGAGAGGGTTCAGAGAAGGGCTACAAAATTAAAGAGATTGAAGGCCTGTGTTATGACCGCATTCAAAATCTTAACTTATTCACCTTAGAAAAGAGGCGATTAAGAGGGGACCATATTGCATTTTTCAAAATCATCAATGGGGACCACAGACCCAACAAGAGGTTAGAAGAGAGGGGGTTCAATCTTAGAATTTGTAGGGGGTATTTCACTGTGAGAATAGTGAAAGTTTGGAATTCCCTACCAGAGGCGGTGGTGTCTGCGAATAACATTGAGACTTCTGGATGAGTTTCTTCTTTTACAGAATCCACAGGGATATGGGAAGTGTTAGAGTAAGATAAATACACACACACACTTACATACTGACATACATAGGGTGAACTAGATGGACCTTGGTCTTTATTCAACCTTACATACTATGTTACTATGTGTATTCAGTGGTCACATACCTTTTAAATATAAATTATGTCCTGAATGACATCACGGCAGGCGCTGTTGGCCAAGAAATCACAGTGTCAGATAAGGTACATTGCTGGTTGCAAGAGAGAATGATGGCATCAGGCTTTCTCTGTGATAGCTTATTTTGTAAAACTTTGCATCCCCTGATGCTTCTGTCTCCGGAAGCTAGAAGGCTTCATAGGCTCTTGGCACCAGGAAATGGTTGGAATCCAGTTTTTATATTGGTCTTCAAAATGTTAGTTTATTATGACCACCTGACGCTTGTAGGCAAATTAGCTATCATTTCGCACTGAAGTTGCTAGAGGGCCAGACCATTATAAATAGGGAAACAGGTTGTTTACCACGACAGTAGAAGTGATTTTTTTTCTGAAGATATGGGTAAACAACGCGATTGAACAGCCTTTGGACGTAGGATGATTGTTGGCGCTCGGAGCCATGGAGCGAGTATCAGCAAAACAGAAGAATTCGTTAAATGTTCAAGAGCAGCTGTTGTTAAAGTGTTTAAAGACTGGACTGTCAGCTGAAAATCTGGGTCTGAACGTGCGAATTGTGGCCGTCAGCGACTAGTCAATGTTAGGGCAGAACGAAGAGTGGCAAGACTGGTACAAGACAACAGAAGGGCGACAGTGCAGTGTCAGATTCCTCGCATCACCTTTCAACATCTCGTGGAGTCACGAGGTGGCCCAACGAAGTCATCTCGTGGAGCCGTCTCGTGGCCCAACAAAGTACTGAGCATCTGTATTGATCTGCAGCCAAGTGATACACAAATAAGATACATTTTTGTTAATAGTTAAGGCACTTGTATGCATTTTTAAGACTTAACTCCAGAGTTTAGTGTCACTTTAATATTACATATATTATAGTTTGTATCACCAGCTTTTCAATCCCGTATAACATTTCCTTCTTCTCACTTCCCACATAGTTAGTCATATCTGAAGAACCAGGCAGTCAGCACACCTGAAAAAAGTGCTCATGAACTTTTAAACCTTCTGCATTCCTGTCATATGTTTTTCAAAAGAAGGATTCTAGAGACAGCTTGTTCACTTTGCTACAGTAGTTTTGATTTTGGGTCTGGATTTTACAAGCTGGATGACCTGTGAAATAATCTGTTTACCAAGTAAAGGAGCACACTTATAAATATTATGCTCAATTTCCATGAAGTATTGCCCCAGATGGAACAGTCCTGTTTTTGTTTCATACATATTCATTTTGGTGACAAAACTGCATTTCTATTTGGTGACTAGAATTGGCACATGTGGCTCTGTTTTGGGTGGTGGCAGTTCAGCACAAAGTTAGTAATGTAATCCAGTTCATATGCTATGTGTGTTTGACTGGGGAAATTACTATGGCCAGTTTTTACCTCATTGTCTAGGATGCCTTTTGGATTTGAACTGGGTAGAGATGGAATGGCTTGTAAACAATCAAACCCATGGAATGTGTACTGCTGTGCGTGGTGGTTGTACTGGAGATTTGCAAAATAGCAATTAATCAGATAATGGCTGTAATCCGGTACAACATAAAACATGAAATCGGATGGCTTAAAAATAAAAGGTATAATGTACAAAGCCATTTTAAATCCCCTAAGCTGGTTCCATTTTGGACCAAATATGCTGTAATCTATCTGTTTGTTGTGTATTGTGTCTGTGACCCAATGGTTTGCTTTTGGCATTTAGTTTTCTTTATAATTACATTATTGTAATATCTATGCCTAAACTGTGTAGCAATATTGTAAACATTGATCGCAGAAATAAGATTTGCCATAAATGGAAAATTGAAACAAATAGATAAAGAACAGAGAATGAAATAGCATACTGACAGTTGTCATGGTTTGTTGCATACAGTGCTGACAGCAAGCACAAAGTAATAACCATTTTGTATTGGTATTATTTTGAACTGGCAGCCTTTGCAGTAGCAGTTTTGTAGAATATACAGAAGCCTGACTACAGATGAAGTGAAATGTTCCGATACTGAAACATGTGGAGCCAGAAACAGAATGATGTGAAGATGAGAGAAGACTTAAAAGTATTTGGGGCAGGATGTGGGAGGAAATGCTTCGGAGCATTGTTTCCCAAGATGTTGTTACTTGTATATCGCTTTGAGGGTTTTGTGCCACTTGTGCCATGAATTCCTGGCTTACATTTGATGGTTTCTTTTAAACGGTATCTACAAATGATTTTTATATTAGATATTGTGCTAGTAGTAATACATTTCACATCTTAGAGAGGTTCTCCATGTGTAGAACAACTATGTTGCTATACCAGTTTATTTCAGCATTGTTGGGGAGGCTGTTTTATATAGTCTTATGCAGGGAGTCTCTTCTTTACTTATGGTCACTCATGCAGTCCGATCGAAGGAGTCTCTTCTTTTCTCATAGTCACTGATACAGTCTGATCCAAGGAGACTCTTCTTCCCTCATGGTCAATAATACAGTCTGATCCAGGCAGTCTCTTCTTTCCTTATGGTCACTCATGCAATCCGATCTAAGGAGTCTCTTCTTTTCTCATAGTCACTGATACAATCTGATCTAAGGAGTCTCTTTTCTCATAGTCACTGATACAATCTGATCTAAAGAGTCTCTTCTTTCCTCATAGTCACTGATCCAGTCTAATCCAGAGGGTCTCTTCTTTCCTCATGGTCATTCATACAGTCTGATCTGAGGAGTCTCCTTCTTTCCTCATAGTCACTGTTACAGTCTAATCCAGGCAGTTTCTTCTTTCTCTCCCGTTCATTGAAGGACACAGGGAACAGATCGAACCCTGTAAGGGCTGCGGCCTCTCTTCAGGGACATCTCCCAAGTCTCCCCTTTGCGCGGCCTGTACTTCTGCGCCCCTTTCCCAGTCTCCCTTGGTGCCTGTGGGGTCTTTGGGTGGGTGGTCCACCGATGATCACTCATACAGTCTGATTCAGCCAGTCTCTTCTTTCCTCATGGTCACTTATACATTCTGATCCAAGCAGTCTCTTCTTTCCTCATGGTCACTCATACATTCTGACCCAGGCAGTCTCTTCTTTCCTTATGGTCACTCATGCAATATGACGTGAGGAGTTTCTTCTTTCCTCATGGTCATCCATAGAGTCTGATCCAGGGAGATACTTCTTTCCTCATGGTCACTCAATACAGCCTGATCCAGGGAGTTTATTCTTTCCTCGGGGTCACTCATACACTCAATTTAAGGGAGTCTTTTCTTTCCTCATGGTCACTCTCATACCATCTGTTTTAGGGAGTCTTTTCTTTCCTCATGGTCATCCATAGAGTCTGATCCAGGGAGACTCTTCTTTCCTTGTGATCACTCACTACATTCTGATCCAGGAAGTGTCTTCTTTCCTCATGATAACTCGTACATTCTGATCCAGGGAGTTTATTCTTTCTTCATGGTCACTCATACAGTCTGTTTCACGTAGTCTTTTCATTCCTCATGGTCATCCATATAGTCTGATCCAGGGAGTCTCTCCTTTCCTCATGAGTCCTTGATGTCTACCATCCCAGCTCTGTAACCCAGCTCAAAGACCCAAGTTTCCGCCTATATTCTACTCTCTCCATTCACCAGTCTTCTGACTGTTTGTTTTGTTTTAGGGTTGGGCCCTTAGGAGATGTGTATGAGTAGTTTTCCTATATGCTACACATGCCATTTGGAGGTTCAGCTCTCTCTAATAATTTATGTTTTCCTTTTTTCCACAGCGGAATTTGTTAGAAGGGGACTCTGATGAGGAGGAAGATTTTTTTCTGTAAGTGTATGGTGTTTTTTTTTAGTAATTAATTATCCTTTAGCCATTTTCTAGTTGCATGGATGACATTGGTTTGATAGCAACATATTTAAATTGATTCTGTCTACAGATGAGCCAGGGCTTGGTGCAAACCTAGTTCTCCTGAGTTCACCCAAGCCTGCTCATAACTGTGACTGCCACTACCCTCTGCTGCATGCTGTGGTGGATCCACAGCATGCAGCAGGGGACTGGGCATTTGAAATGCATGGAAATGGGTTAGAAGTAGAAGATCCTTTGGCAACGGCTGTTCTTCAAGAGAGTGAAGATTGGCCTCAAGGACAGGGGACAGGTAAGTATTAAAACTCTCATTTTACAGGGTAGGTTTTTAAATTTTTATTTTAGGTAGTAACAGAGTTGTTTTAGGCAATCTTAAGACATCTTTGGAAGGAGTAATTTCTGATTAAATCTGCTTTGCCTCCCCTTGCAGCAACATATAACTGTAATATAGATCAGCTTCTGTTGACAGAGTGCATATTGGATCACTCTTAGCAGTTGCTGCATGCGGGGGAATAGATAAGGCCCCCCTGATTCAGCCACTGGATACAAATAAAAAATAATTAAAAGAAAAAAAAAACCAGAGAAAAATTATACATGTAAAACTTTCAGTGTATCTGAAGCCAAGGCTTTTATCTAATGATTGTGAAAGGGTTAGGACTACTGTCATGTTTAGAAAAACTGACTGTGTTTCTTATAGAAGCCATTAGAGTCTTCTTAAATGTTTCTTTCACTTCTACCTCTGAAAATATTGCCTTATTATTTTGGACCGTCAAGACAAAAGTTTGGGTTGGTTTTCAATCATTGGATTGTTAACTATTTAGGGTCATGTGCTGTGAACGTTCTATTGAATGGCAGCGATAAATGAGAAATTAGTTGACTTACTTGGTCAATGCCCACCAAACGTGGTCCAAAAGCCAATGTGTGAGGATAGACATAGGGGCTGCCATTCCTGGCATGATTTTAATGGTGTAGACTCTGGCAATGTCATCTGGATTCTGGTTTCCCTACTTGGTGAGCAGCTGATCTGGAACAGGCACGCAGTCACTAACCTCTGCAGAGTTTGAACTTTGGACTTGCATGCTTGTTCATGCTATTGATTATCTAGGTAGTAAAACCAGGCGAAATGGAAGCTTATATGTTCCTGTCTTCACAGCTTACTTTCAACACAACGCAAAGGATACTAGAATAGTCTATATATTAAGGCATTAGCATTGAAAGAAAGAGCTGAACATAATTCAGTGAATGTACAGGACCACAAAACATTCTATTACCATGTTAATTAGGCAGATATGGTAATCATATTTTTACAGCAGAGCAATAGAGCTTACATTGTTTTAACACTCTGCTATTTTAATGTAATTAGCTGTCTTCTTAATAATCTCCACTCTGAATGTAGCCTAAAGAAATACGCTTGTTACACTTGAGAAATTTGTGAATGTGAATGTTTGCTTAAAAATAGACAATGTGTGAATTAAAAGATACCAAACACAAGAACAAAATTTCTTAGATCCTTAGATGACCTGGCTGCTTTAGTTTTAATTTTTCCTGGCTATGAACATTTTCACAAAGTATAGAAAATACCTGATGATCTTTTCAAAAATGCAATGTTCTTATCACTTAAACAGCTTAAAACAATGTTATCCTCCATATGTAACCTACTAATCTCCCCATCCACTGTGTACTGGAGATGAACAAAGGAAGAAATGTTTGAAGTCCAGGCTGTGTAACAACCATAGCCCCTTCCATAGATACAGTGGAGGAGTAAGAGTAGTCACCCACAAACAGAAAATGTGTTATTCACAGGCTTACCAGATAAAAATAAAGCAAAAACGTATGCAGCCTCCCTATCTAAGAACTGGTAAGCTACACTATATTACATTTGGATTTTGGGCTTAGATACACTTTAAGGCTCCGTCCACACATTAGTGGTACAAATGCGTGTGGTAGTGCGCTAAACATAAAAATGAATACAGTTCAATGTACCTGGTTCACACATGCGCGTCGTCCACGCAATCCGAAAACGCGCGGCGCACAAAAAAGTCCAAGCGTGTTATTTTGGGCAGATTCCGCGCATTACGGCTATATTAGTAGCCGCAAATGTGCGGAATCTGCACATATGTTAAAATGTGCGTGTTTTCGTTCCACGTTCAACCGATATGTGTGAATGGAACCTAATGGTTATTCATTGATATTCTCCTTCCTCACAGAGATCACAGCATCTACATGATTATGGTTAGATTTTAAAGTGTTCGGTTCTGGGTATGAACACTCTGCTTGTGATTGCATATTCAGTTCTATGTGGTGGTTGTGTCTAGTTTACGTAGACAACTGCAGAGGGGCCCTCACCATAAAAACAATTTGCTCCCTCCTCCACCATTATTGTACAATAATTGTCTCTTTATTGTGGGCACTATATAAAATACCAATAATAAATAATTATATAAATGTATACAGTCTTGCTACCTGATCAGACTGTCTGTCTTTATTTGGACCTTACGGGGCATTTAGGCTACATCCACGCTAGCAAAATGTACCTTTTAATATGTACATTAAAATTAACATGGCGCCAGCTGTAACTTTTGAGGAGCATTGGCTGCCTGGCGCCGGGGATTTGTCTGACCCTAGTGTATGCTGTTCTAGCAAGCTTTGCTGTCACGTTTTATTTTGTTCCCTATTAAATCACTATACCCTATTCAACCCCAACTCTGTCTTCCTTGGCATCAGTAACACAGTTGACGTCACATTATGTAATGATGCTGTTTTTCGGCTTATTGATTACATTCTGATTGTCAGATATAGATTACCTGCATCTAAGAGTTATTTCTTAAAGGGTTTCTAGTATAATAATAATAATATGGTTTCTGGGGTACCAGTCTTATGTACATCGGTGGTTTGCTGAAAACATTCAAGCATTAAATAAGATTTTCAGATTCTACTCAGTATAGCCAAGTTGTGTTTCCAGATATTCGTGGAAAAACTGAGCTGTTTAGAAAGGATCAACATCACTTTCCTGAACTCTTCATTAAGAAAATGATTTTACCATTTAAATGTTCCACTATGTTATGCCTGTTTTTACTATTGTCGCCTCATGTTAATGAGGAAATGCTACTCTGCTGCCAATTGCTTATTTTAGCTGGACAGTAAAGTAGAAATAAAGTAGTAGTAATTTTTTTTGTGTTTTGGATAGAGATGGTAAGAGAAATAAACTTTCCCAAGTTTCTATTGTCTGTCCCAGAGATGGTGGTCACTGAGACAGGAAGCAAAAAAATTATCTTCCATAGGGTCAAAGACTTCAACAACACATTTTTTAGTGGAGTGGGAAGAGTAAGGCCTGGTTCACACCTGGCCGTTGTACAGCGCGTTCCTATGCGCTGTAAAACGCTCAACATGTGAAAACCAATAATTGCCTATGGGCATGGTTCCCACCTGGGCTTTTTACAGCGAGTAGGAACGCGCTTAAAAACACCCTACGCCCAAAGAAGTACAGGAGCTTCTTTGGGGCGTATTTGCAGCGCGTATCCATTAGGATACAGCCCGATAGCCCTTGTAAACGCGCGTTTTTCGCACATTTCTTTTACCGTAAACCGCGCGGCACGAAACGCGCATATTCTGTACGCCCAGGTGTGAACCCAGCATAAGAACATCTATCATTTTTTTTTTTATAGTTTGTGTAATTAGGAAAGGAAACAGTTTCAAAAGTTGTGCTTCAATCACAACAAAATGTTTTTATGATTGTTCTAGACCGCTTCAAGCTGAACACAAATATAATTTCAGAAGGACTTTTATCACATAAGAATCTTGAGAAATATAAAATTAAATTTGAATCACTGTAACACATTTAAATGCATAATGTTAATTTAAATATAATGCATCATTTTTTATATGTAGCACGAGTCAATGTCAGCACAGAAAACGAGGTTGTCTACCTGTGCAAAGAAACGTATTAAATCATGCATGCACAGATCCCCTCCTGATCGGAGCAGTACGGATCGGATGTCACCCATGTGACATCTGCATCTGTCCAGTTTTCTCCTCCATCGCAAAGAACTAAAACTGCCAGACCAGACCGCATGTTGGTCTATGGGGAATCGGATGTAAACAGACGTGTCTGTTTACATCAGATTACCCCTAATCCGGCATGATCAGGTCTGGCGAAATGGAACAGAGTTTATCAGGACCTGACCGGAGTCAGGGGTAACCGGGTGCAAATGGATGCCCGTCCGTTTATTGGGCATCAGGCCTGCCTGACAAATTGACAGGGGACCCAATCGGACAGCCTATGTGAAAAAGGCCTTTCTGATGTTGGAACTTTGGCTGCCCTGTTCAGAATTATGTTTATCTGAACTGTTAGTTGTAGGTACAATAGTTGTGTTTATATGTCAAAATGATATCCCTTAACAGCGGGACAGCAGCCAGAAGTTAAAGGATAGTTGTTGTAAATACACTGCATATGCAAGCAGTTCTTTTCTTTTCAGTGTTTTTTCTTTACGAACACACATGGAAGGAAAGAAGTACAGCTTGTATCAAATGGATACACACAATCAGGGCCCAAGAAGCGTAGAATCTGCCAAAAAAGAACATGTATATGTACAAAACGACAGGCGTTCTGCTACAGGCGACATGATGCTCAGATGTAAACATGGCCATAGAAGTGAATGAGAATTTTTTTTTTTGGGGGGGGGGGGGGGGGGGCCTGTGTTGGGTGGGT
>NW_017307250.1:509474-535754 GCF_000935625.1 Nanorana parkeri
GGGGGGGGCATTTGTTTTAGGGTTTTTTTTGAGCACTACAAAACGCTCAGTGTAAATGAGGGCGTAAATTGTAGAACTAAGGCCAGGTTCACACCTGGGCGATCCATGACCACGGCAACCGTGCACGAAACTACACGTATGGCCGCACAGTCCTGGAATCGCACACCACAGCTGATTTAGCTGGCGGTGTCATTCTTTTTCTAATGGCACTCCAGTCGCGCCAGGCAGATCGCACAGTCTCTCGTCATGATTCCACCTGTGCAATTGCGCAGGATCGTGGCTAAAAAAAGCGTGGTACCTTTTTTCAGTGATTGCCACGTGTATATAACCCCCATTGAAATCATTGGTGCCGTGCGGCAACCACTGTGTGCAATCGCACACGAATGTGCGGTCTCGGGGAGCGAGTCGTGGGATCGCCCAAGTGTGCACCCTGCCTAAAGGCAGATCTAGAAGTTGCTAACATAATTTGGCAATATGAAACTAATTGATCAGGTGGAGGCTAACCTGGGGATAATTAAAGAATAAACTTTACAGGTAGTCTAGTCCAGTCCAAGATTTAGGACCGTCATGTAAACATTTAAAGGATCAGCAAAATTTAACCAAAGTAAAAACAGAAAATGGAGGTGGCCACTAGTTATAGATTAAGAGGACCTTTATCCCCGTTGACTAAAAATCACATCCACTTGCAGCTCTCCATGCTGACATGAAATCATTTTACATTCATTAGTTAAACAAGCATATTTTTAGTTTACATACAGTTTTTTCAACTTCCTGGTCCACTTGGGTACAAATGATGTATTGTGCCCAAGTGTTGAATCCTGGAAAGGTTACATCACAGTACATTGCTGGGAAATCTGATCTGTAATCTCATGAGATCTCAGGGAAAGGTATTTTCCTCCCCTGAGTTGATGTACATGGTCACATGTCCTAGTCATATGTGCCAGAGTTCCAGGAAGTAAAGGGAGATATATTAATCTGCTGTTAGTAAAAATTGCAGCTGTGAGAAGAATGGTGAGGAAAAGAAAAAAGGGAATAGAAAATAATAAAAATCTGGCAACTATCTAGAAGTATCTGTTTGTAGATTGTCATTGCCAAACATTTCCAAAGGTGTTTTTGTTGTCATTATGAAGATATGGGTAAAGTTCCTCTTTAAGGAAGGTGAGGGGAAAAAAATTTGGCCAGAATTACAAGTATAATAATCACGTATATCAAATAGTACATTTTATCTCCCTTCATAACATTGTTGCATTGGGCACAATCCAAGCACGGTAATGTGACAGCAATGTGACAATTCTTACAAAACCTACTTTTATCAAATTTCCAAAGCCTGTTTCCACCTTTAACTAACCTATCCCTGGGCCCTATTCACACCTAGGTGTTGGCGTTTTTTAAAAACGCTCTGATCCACGAAAATATGGGTTTTTGACTCATTTTGTAAGCATTCAGCTTTAGGCTTTTTTTTCTATTTGGCCCATTGGAAAGCAGTAGCATCTGTGGCATCATGCAGTAATGCTCCAATGCGTTTATAAATGCTTGTGACATGCATTTTAAGGGGTTTCCATTGAGGTCTGTGAGGTACAAAAACACTCAAATGTGCCTGAAAAGAACATGTGCTCATGTACTTTCCAAGGATTTTACTATAAGCAGCAGGACATTCAGGTGTGAACAGGGGCAATAGAATACAATGAGATTCCTTGTATCAAGCATTTTATAGCTTCGAGCTACAAAACACCTTGGTGTTAATGGGGCCTTAGTGAAGGATCCCGTTTATATCAAATAAGTGGACTCAAATTACAGGTAAATTGTCACCAATTGTTCTCCATCTACTGTTAATGATTTTGCTTATATGCGAAAACAAAGTGTTATACAGTACCTCATAACAAAAGAGACCTACAGACAATCCAGCTGTGCCCGTCGTCTATTACTGCCTTGTTCCATATCTGCAATAGCCAAATGACAACTGAGGGACAAAAAGAGCAGAAAAAATAGAGAACGTGGGGCAAAAATGGATGATACATTTAAAAGAGTTAAAGCCCATTGAATTTGGTGCAGGCACATAGGAATGTAAAGCTCAGTGGAGGTATCATGACCATAGTTATTAGAGGGGTCAGAGTCGTGGATGAACTTATTTTAGGAAACGTTTTTTATTCTAAGCTGTAAAGTTAAGACCAATCCATGGGGTAAAAATGTTTTTTTTTTCTTTTCAAAATTACCAGTGTGCATCAAAGGCAAGAAAACATTCCCGTGTAGTCTAATTCAACCTGTAGAGGTTTAGAGACCCCTTAACATACTTTGGAGTGGGGAGGTATTAACAGTTTTAAAGGGCATCTGTTTTGTTTGAGTGATTATTTTCTATACCCACTGTATCTGGAACTTTGTAGGACATGACATTGCAATCCAGCTAGCACCTGAGAGCATTGTCACTATGTACTTTTTGATTGGTGGAGGGGTTTGAATGGCTTCTGTCTGATATGTAGTTTGTACTATGAGCATAAGCTACTTTGCGTACTCTGTAAAGTACTGTGCAATATGTTAGTGGTATATGAATCCAGGACACAACATACAAATACATAATCTTATTATTATTGTGTGTTTGTGTGCTGTTTCCCCACACTGCAACACACTCGCTGTGGATGTTGGGACCTGCAGTCACCTGATATGTTACTGACTCAATATTCTTTCTTGCCAGGAGGGGACCTTCTGCACCTAAGTTTGGACCAAGGAATGACAAGATCAGACAGTAAGTCTGCGGCTGACAGCTGGAAAAAGATGTATACAAGTCCCAGTGCTACTGAGTTATATTTAACATTGCTCTGTGACTGTGTTTACAATTTTGTGTTTCTCGAGAGGGATCCCTGTATCATATACATATTATGGCATGTTTATTGCTTCTTTTGTCTGTTACAATTTACAGGGGAGTCAAAGATTGCATAAAATTCTATAGCATGCCACACAATTCTACTGAAAGCATATTAAATTAATAATTCTGATTCCAGTGCAAATAATAATAGACATTGGATGTAAAGTCTCATACTAAAGACATTTAGAAATAATCTCCTAGCTTTAAAGTGACACTAAACTCAGGAGTTAAATCTTAAAACTAGGGCTGCACCGATAGCGGTTTTTGGTATTGAGTACTGATATTTTTTTCCCCGGTACTTTTGGATACCATTACCGTCGTCCTATGAAGGAAGCCAGGCGGCGTGTAATCACTCGCCACCTGGCTTTATGATTAGCTGGGAAGCCGGGCGGCGTGTAAAGACTTGCTACCCGGCTTCCCGATTAGCAAGGAAGCAATCTCCATGCTCCCTCGTCACCAGGTGACGAGACCGCATGGAGCCGGCTTTCTAGCCAATCAGGAAAACGTGCACCGTGTAATGATGCGTTGCCCGGCTTCCTGATTGGCTGGGAAGCCGACTCCATGCTACTTCATCACCAGGTGACGAGGGAGCAGGAAGCTGGGGGGCGTGTAATGACCCGCTGCCCGGCTTCCTGATTGGCCGGGAAGCCGGTTCCATGCTCCCTCGTCACGAGTGACTAGGGAGCATGGAGCCAGCTTCCCGGCCAATCAGGAAGCCAGGCAATGTGTCATTACACGCCCCCCAGCTTCCTGCTCCCTCGTCACCTGGTGATGAAGTAGCATGGAGTCGGCTTCCCAGCCAATGACTCACTGCCCGGCTTCCTGATGCCGGAAGCATAAGTATTGGGCCAGGCATCGGAGCATTTGGGCGAGTACAAGCACTCGCCCAAATACTTGGCATTGATACCGATAATAGTATCGGTGCATCCCTACTCAACTGCATTCAAGTACCTTAACTAATAACAAAAATGTATCTTATTTGTGTATCACTCGGCTATAGATCCTGAAATCATCTCTGAATTAGTGCGGACACTGTCCTTCCTTCTCGAGGGTAACTACTTTTGTTTCCCATGGTCCCTGTGTGTGTTTTAAAGCTCCCTCCTGTGATGGACTACGGTCTTATGTTTAGTTTACTAGTTTGTATACAGATTGTAGTCCATCATGAGAGTCAGCTTGGAGCAGTGGCTACTTGACAACACACACAGGGACCATATGTGTATATCCCTGTAGAGTTTAACGATGAAGTGTGGGCAAAAAACCTTACTGGGGAAATAGCCAGCTACCAATATGTTACCTCTAATGATGTGTGCCCCACGGGTGGCTGCTAATTGTTAATAGTTAAGGTACTTGAATGCTTTTTTAAGAATAAACTCCTGAGTTTAGTGTCACTTGAAGAAAATCTTGCATGCCAGTTTAGAGGACTTGACGTTTCAAATATTGGTAGGCGGGTCATTACTGTATGCTGAAATCACTTGGTAAATGGACAAGCTAGTGTCCTCACTGTTCTTAGACCAGCTGATTTGCCATTAGACTGGTTGGTATACTTTTGTGTATGTGTTTTTAGCTATTACATTGTAACGCACAAAAGGAGAAGTATTGGGAGAGTAAGATATACGCTCACCAATACTTAGAGCCAGCATAGGACACTGCAGCTGTCACATGTCAACTCCATACCAACAGCTGAGCAATCACATGACTGTTGATCAGTCAACTCTCAAGCTGGCCGTACACTGTGTGAATTTCGTGACTGCACACGTCGACACCCTTCTGCCCAACATCCTTTGATCAGAAGATCAAAAGGAGCCTGATGGAAAATCTTATGATGTACAGTGAGGGCAGCCAATCAGCTGCCCTCACTGTGCGGGTATTATGACAGCGGCATACCTGTCAAAATACAAAGCACACAGCAGGAGATTCTGTTTTATTTAATAATAGTAACCATTAGGGATGCACCGATATATCGGCCGCCGAAACATATCGGCCGAAATTGGCACTTTTGGCATAATGCCGAAAGTGCCATTTTCCTGCCGATACGTCGGCGCATCCCTGCTTTCTTTCCTCCCCGCTGGGCGCTGATCTGTGTCCCAGCGGGGAGGAAAGAAACTGTTATAGTCGGCCGAGCGCTGCGGGAGGAGAGCGCTGTGCGCAGCCCGCGTCTCCTCCCACACTGCTCAGCCTCCTATCACAGTCCCGCAGAGCGGTGTGGGGGCAGAGACAGGCCCCGCTGTCACAGGAGGCTGAGCTCTCCTCCCTACACCGCTCGCTCAGCCTCCTGTGACAGCGTGTCAGAGAGGAGAGCGGGTATTGACAATTTTTTTTTATTTCGGTTTCGTTTCGGTTTAAAAATTTCCATTTCGGTGCACCTCTAGTAACGGTGCATGGCTAGCTTCAATCTCTTCTCCCTGCAGAGAGCAATGGCTGTCAGTCACTGGTCCCCCCCCCCCGGCCAGGGAGGGATCGGGCGTAGGGGCTTTGGTTCTCACCTGCACGCAGAGAGGCAGAGCCAGCTGTCAGGCAGCAGGAGTGGGTCCAAAAATATTGACAGGATTTTCCCGACTTTGGCATGGCTGTGCGGTGATAGTTGACATGTACTCCTTTGATCCATAAGAGAAGTGAAGCCAAAAGCAAGGTTACATTTACAGCTCTTTTAAACACAATATGAATTAGGTTTCTACTTGTTATGGTTAAATGACTCGGAGAATGGTCATAGTACATTTAGGTGTCTTTTACATGGGTTTTGTTCCTAAAAGTATGGCAACAGCTGTATAGAAGTTGGCTAAGCAATATAGATAGAGGTGTAGATAGGATGTAGATAGGCAGGAATGGCGAGAGGTACAACAACCTAGGTCATATCTACATGTCCAGAACTGCATTTCCAGAGTTTCGAGAAACATTTCTTTCACAATAGAGCAAGAAAAATGGGAAGTAGCAATGACATATTTTAAAAAGTAGCATTAAACTTTTTAAATAATGAATCCAGATCAAACAAATGTGCATTGCCCAGCAAAGTATTTCTTTACATATTTGCCCAAGCACTTACAGCCATCATGTCTCTGAACAGCTGGCTCCTACTCTCTCAGCTCGGCTTCCCTGAACTTCTGTCCAGTGCACAAAAGACAGACTCCGGCAACTGTGCATCTAGTAGCTTGGAGAAGGGGGTAGAGACGAAGGAAAAGCAGGAGAGTGACTTGCCTTGTTGTGCCTGCGTGTTTGTGTAGACACACACATAGATTACTGGCACACCCAAGGGTGGCTCTGTAGGACCCTGGAAGGCAAAGGAGCCACCCTGAAAGAGGATACCAGGGCCATTGCTCAGGTGACCAGCTGATTCTTCAGAAATCTAAAACTTTTACACATCAAGGAGCAGCATCCATTGTAAGTTATTTAATTAGCATTGGAAATGGCTTAAAATATTTTGATTTAATATCACTTTAAGTTATCCTATGTGCATGAGAACATATAAAATAGGTTTTATCCCAGTTTGGCTACACTTTAAGTGACCAGATTGTTGCACACTGGTCATCATCTGTGGGAATCACTTGTAAGTCTGGCTGCTTATGTGCCACCCCCCCCTGTTTATTTTAGCAGCACTTCCATCCTGCCTGAAACACACACACACACACTCCATATTGCATTTAGTTGTCATCTGATTTTTACTTTCAATGATGCCTTTATGAGGGATTATTGTTCTTACTTCAGCTGTGTAAACAGGAATAGAACAATTCTATGATGATATTACGAAAAATGCTTAATTCTTCCTGTGCTTTTTTTGTTTTGTCTTTTTTTCATGCATCTAATTTAAAGGGGTTTCCCATTACTGCGGATAATTGTGGGTTTCGGCACACCATTGTTATTTTTAATATATACTCACATAAACCACAAAATGTATTCCTATATGTAAACCACCATATCCCTTCTGAGAGAAGTCACAATACTAGTTTTATCTTTCATCATGTTTCTTCAATTGATTGTGATGAAAAAGAAACAATTACTCTGACAAAATATAGTTAAATCTGCCGGCAAACACTTTATTGGTGCATTAGCTAAGTAGCAATAAGGTTCCTCTAATTATGCGTGCCCCACTGGTGGCTGCTTGTTCTTTTTTTGAAAACTGTTCTTTTCACATACAGCCTCTGTCGGTGATGTCACCGTTGAAGTTCCGGCGACAAAATTGACAGTCAGGGCTGAAAGCAACAATCACATTGGGCCACTCACTTTGCTCTCCCCATTTAGCAAATGTCTTGTTTTCTTTTTTTTGTGATTGGACAAGGGGCACATGAACGTCCTGATCTCCCCACGTCCAATCACAGGGCGCCTTGTATTCCTTGAAAAGCATACAAGATGTTTTCTGAATGGGTGACCCGCTGTGATTGCTGTGCTCCAGCCCCAACTGTCAGTTTCACTGCTGGAACTTCAGCGGTGACATTACCGACAGAAGCTGCAGCCACCTGTGGGGAACACATCACTTGAGGTACTATATTGGTACCTGGCTATTGCTCCAGTAAGGTTTTTAGCGTGCACTTCATTGTTAAACTCTACCGGGACATACACATATTGTGCCTGTCTGTGTTGTAAAGTAGTCACCACTCCAAGCTTGCTCCCGTGATGGACTACAATCTCATGTTTAGTTTACTAATTTGTATTGAGATTATAGTTCATCCCGGGAGCGAGCTTGGAGCGGTGATTACTTTACAACACCCTCAGGGACCATGGGGAACAAAAGTAGCCACCCTCCTGAAGGAAGAACAGTGTCAGCATGAATTCAGAGATGATTAGAGAATCTACAGCTTTAAAGATACACAAATAAGGTCCAGTATTGTTAATAGTTAGAGTAATTGAATTTATTTTTATGATTCAATTCCAGAATTTAGTGTCACTTTAATGCTGCAAAAAGCAGTGCTGAGGTCAGGACCATTTTACAACAAAGAAGTAGTGTTTTAAATGCTTTTATTATCGTTGTGCCACATTCCGAGAAAGGGATTTCATGCTTTACCAAGCTCATAATAATGACATATTTTCCTTGTATAGTTTCAGCTTCCTCTATAATTCTGTGCCACACCTTGAGTTAGTGCTGGAATATAATCATGTATTTACATTTTGAAAAAGAATGTAATTAGCAGTATTTGTTACTCCTATAGAGTTGCCATAGAAATGAAAAGTTGGTTGGTCCTGTTTTGGTTTTAGTAGTAAAGTTAAACCCTATTACTGCAGCCTTATGTGTCTTAACTACAGATCAGTAAAGTATAAGGGAGAAAGATGTTTTTCTTTTTAAGATACGCAATACATCAAATAATTGACCTGATTCGCTATCGTGCAATTAACGTTATGCTTAGGTGTGAACAGACCCTTAGAGATTAATTTATAAAAGTTGCTGTTTGCATGGCACTAGAGCCTCTAGATGGTGCTGAGGAGTCTAGGAAATCTGCACATGAACTCCTAAGTGTATTGGTGACATGCAAAACTTTTACAGTTGATTTATTAGTTTATTTAACCAAGGATAGCTTGTCAGCAACTTGTAGAAAAGTCTGTGCATATTTGTTAAGTGGTAATATAAAAATACTATTTTATTTGTGATACGCAGTTTAGATGCTCTTTGTCCATCAGAAGGCTTTCTTTACCCTGTGCCCAGCCAGAGCTGAGCATGCTATTCTGTTACAAATTCCTTCTTAGCAATCCTCCCTCCACCTGTGTCTTTTGGAAGAAGTAAGTGGAATGCAAATATAATCCATTCTGTGACTAAATCAAAGCAGGATGGTTTTCTAATTACAGGGCTGTGAAAAATGTGCTTCTCCAAAACATCTGCGACACCCTTAACCTGTTCCTTCATGTACCAATATATTTTTTCTTAAAGTGTACTTCTGCATATAAAACATATCTGACATTGATATGTATGCACCTCTCCTGCAGAGAGCCCCAGGACCCATGAATTCATGGGGCTGTCCAATGAATAAACTAACTACCTTCCTTGCATGCATGCATGCCTCACTATGTCGCTCTGATGGGTCCCTGCGAGGTCCCGAACGCTAGCTTCAGCTTCTAATGACATGGCGTGACATTTTTCAATAAACATATCTAAAATTTGAATTCATCTGTGTGTGTGCCTGTGACCTGTTGAGACTATTCTGAGCTTTGCACGGCGCCATCCGTGTGTTCAACAGAGCACCACCACCATTGGAAGGTTGCAGACCGTAGTGCGGGTGGTTCTTGGAAACATCAGTGGTGGCGTGGTATTACTCCAATCAACAACGCTAGCCAGGGAGCATATTTAATAATGTATATGCAGCCTGGTTGCATTACAGAAATAAATATAGAATCCTTAATAGCTTCTTTGTGTGTCAGGAGGAGAATGTTTAGATATCTTTGTAGTTTTGAGTATAAATGTGTGATTCCTAGATCCAGTATTGTACTTGACATAGAAAATTTTCATTTTCAATGCAATGAGTTGGTTAGTAATTGGTATAACTTTCTACTTTCACCAATGGTCCGATAAGCTTTAGTTACTTATGTAGTAGTGGCTACTTGATTTGAGGAGGTGAGCCATGCTTAACAGTTGTTGTTAAAGGAAACTGTGAAGGGTATAAATCACAGGTCAGGATCTCCCTACTTTCCTTTTATTTAATGTTGGTATTTGACTTTTGACCCTTGGTCAACAAATAAGTGTCTTGCAGCTCTGAGCCAGGGAAACACTAACTGCAAATTGCACATAGGCGAATATTTCCTAACCCGGGTGAACGTGATCTAGTTGCTTTAAATAACATGCAGCATACATTTACTCTTTATGTTTAGTTTAAGATGTATTTGGGTCATTGTAAACACTGGAGTTTTTGTATCCAGATTTTGTTGTCTTGTCTGATTTATCTGTATATGATATAGCTCTTTAGACTTGCATTCAAGTCTTTACTGAACTGATATACTGCTCCGTGTGCCAGATTTAAAGCGTGACTCACCATTAAAAGACAAAAAGACAAAATTCCAATGGCTTTGTTAAAAAAGGCATATACAAAAGTATAAATAATACATTTATTTATCAAATAATAACTTATTAGGCCTGGTTCACACCTAGGCATTTTGAGCAGTAGAAAAGGTGCTTTTAAACGCCCAACACAAGAAATCCCATGATCTTCGGTGGCCCCTATTTACACTTGAGCAGCAAAATGCCAAACACAGAAAAAAAGTACATGAGCTTTTTTTTGGCAGTTTTAAGCTGGTTTTCCCCCCATAGACGTCAATGGAAGCTCCAGGACACGCACGGCAGAAGCATGTTGCACATTTTTATGCACATTTTTGCGTGTTTGTAATGCACGTTCGTCCATTGACAGCAGTGTTTCTTGAGCTGCCAGTCAAATTGTGCGTCTTCTTGCGAAAAAGATTGCACACTGAACCCGCTCGTAAAAACACGCAAAAACGATGCCGCCTTGGTGTGAATGGGGCCTAAAGATTTTACCATTTGCAAACATTTTTATTTTTACACACATAAGTATCTGTGTTTATTTTTTCTCATCCTTTGAGGGACATTTTTCCCTTTGGGTTATACTACCACCCCCTTTCACTACCAGCATGCCTTTGTCTGTTCATAGTGTTCTAGGAGGATGACGTTTCTACAGCTCTCCTATGTTAAGACTAGCTTATTTTTTCTGCTAGTCTTTCCATAGAAGCCCCTGCAAAACCAGTTTGTGTCCCTCCTCTTTCGCCTCAGTTATTCACCATGGTGCTGGCGCCTGTACTAGCCCTGCCTCTTTCGGACAACCCCGAAGATGTTGTCCAAACGGTACAGCGATTCAGAAGGATCCTGAACCTTCCGAAATCGTCCTTTTAACTGATTTCTCTTTTAAAGTATCCGAGTCTAGTCCTGGACACAACTCAGGCCAAAGTGTTCCTTCCAGAGAACAAACACTCCAGTGTTAGATTCTAAATCTCTAGTCCAGGGGCTGTATGACTCTTTGCTTCTGCATGCGAGTCCTAGGTCTCATCTTAGTCTCTTTTGAGGCAGTCCCATTTTGCAAGTTTTACTCCAGACCTCTATAACATAACATTCTGTCAACGTAGGACAAGTCAATCCAATCCCTGGATAAACTGATTCATCTGTCACCGAAGGCCAGGTTGTCCTTGGCCTTGTGGCTCAGAAATCTAGCTCCGGAGTCTTGGATATGATTCCTTCCCAGCTTTTGGAGGATCCTCATGATGTTGGTGCAGAAGGCTTGGTCTTCAGAGAAGTCTTGTCTCCTGATCAACATATTGGAACTTTGGATGATTTGACTGTCTCTGGAGCATGAACTGTCCCACTGGAGGATCAGCTAAACCGGATTCAGTCAGAATTAGGCGAGTGGTCCCTACACCTGGCAGAGTTCCTGGAGCTGTGTTGCAGGTGGGGGATGCTAGCTGGCCCCAAGGTTCAACAACATACTGGGCAGGTTTGTCTCCAGGTACAGGGCCCTATTAATGTTTGCTGTGTTGCTTGCCTTTGCTTTTGTACGTCCTGGAGACTTGCTGTGCTGTGGGCGATGAAAAACTACATTTTAACCAGTTATTTCATACTGCTAAATTTTTTACACTCTATGGTTGCTAGTCCAAAATTTTTAGGCGGTGTTTTGTTTTTCCCAAAATGTGGATATAGAAGATTGTGCTGCACTGAAATAACATAATTTTACACTTTCAACTGATGGAAAATATCAATTGTCCATGTTTGGTTCATGTGGTTGCTGAGCTTCTCTACATATGTGAAAGAACCTTGGAATAGATTGTGGACAGGCGGTCTCAAGTACTCCCAGAAGCCCATAAGACTTTCAACCCTTACATTTCAGCTATAGAATGTACAATTCCACACACTGAGGACAGAGTAATATACATCTCTGTCCAGGGGCTTCAGAAAAAATGGACTCTCCTTTTTTATAGAGTTTATTAATCTATCATTACCTTTTATTTATTTGTCTTACATGTCTCTTTCCTTCATTTATCTTCAGTTTCCAAATGACAAAATATTGGGGTCATGTCTTACTAGTGGGCATTTCTGTGACCAATTAGTATGGTTGGCTCTGTTACATCAGGCGGCAGGAGAGCCTAAGATGACTGTGCCTACTAAATACAGATATGTTAATGTCTATGATGCTGAATTGACAGCAACATTTTTGTCTAGTGCTTTCCAAATTACATAGCTAATAACATACATCGGATCTCATTGGGCACCAATATGCATAGCTCAAAAATATGAGGATTACCTAAGATACAGACACAATCAATAAAATCATTATTAGGAATAACAGTATATGCATGGATATGCACTAACAGGCCATGTATCCTGCTTTCGGGTGGCTCCTTTCCCTTACAGGGTCCTGTGGAGCCACCCTTGTGTGTACTAATAAGTTGTGGGTGTCTCCAAAAATACACAGGCACAGCAAGGCAAGTCACTCTCCTGCCCTGTGCTTCCTTCTCCCTCCTCACTTCTCCAAACTAGTTGGACAGCTGCTGGAGGCTGCTCTGCCGCTTTTAATCTTGTACAGGACAGGAAGTTCAGGGAAGAGGAGCTGAGAGAGTTGGAGCCAGCAGTTTGCAAACATGATGACTGTACGTGTTTGGGAAAAAATGTAAAGAAATACTTTGCTAGGAAATGTATATTTGTGTGATCTGGATTCATTATTGAAAAAAGTTTACTTTAATCAGGCATAGCTTACATTTGTTCCTGTATTGTATTTGTCTCAGACGGCTACTTTGATCCTAAACTGTGGAAGTAAAAACATTGGTTGGTGTATGCTCCATGATACGTTAGCTGTGGTGCTCGGTAATAATCATTTCCTTTACAGATTGTAATAAGGCAGGTCAGGCATGGGATCACAGAAGGAATTCTGCTAAAGGGCCTGTTTTTGGTCAATATAAAGGAAATAATAAGAATGAAATGATAACATGGAAAAACAGCCTTCTGTGTTTTCTGGGTTTATGTGTTGATCCCTGGGTTCTGACAGACATTTGGTTTTCATTATTTTGGCATTCTCTATTATATAAATGATGCCTTATGGGAATTTTATGAATGTTTTCAATTCATTCAAGTGTATAACTTATTAAATCATTTTATGATGACGGCCCTGTTTACAATGAAGGATAGCTTTGAGTTGTTTTAGGAAGACCTATAAATCAAAACACATGGAATGAACGTGATGAAAACAGATATTATGCAATGCTTTGCCTCTAACTTGTATATGATTTTATGTTCTTGACCGTACATCTGATGCAGTGAACAAACTGTGTATATTTACAGTGTACAGAACCAGGTGGATGAAGTGATTGATGTTATGCAAGAGAACATCACTAAGGTGATAGAACGAGGAGAGAGATTGGATGAGTTACAAGACAAGTCAGGTGAGAATAAATGTACACTATGCAATAATTGTGTACAAAATGCAATAATTGCTGTCAAGTAAATTAAAGAGGTTCTTTAGCTTTAATCAAAACTTGCTCCAGCCTCTTCCCTTGCATCATTTGGTAACATGGAAAGAGGCTGTAGTCTACATCTGCGTCTTTATTAAAGCTGAACTGCAGGCAAGCAGCTACAAATACTGTTGAAGTACATGTATGTGATCAGTTTTACCTGCTATAGGATTAGTAAATTTCAGCATGTCTAGTGGTACAGACACCACTGACAGTGCACACAGGTCCTTAACCTCTCCTGCAGTATCACACTATAGTGACTAACATACCCCCAGATTGTTGATCGTATAATGAAGAAGCAGATGCACAACTCTGAGGTCATCACTTTCTACAGCAAATCCTAAGGCTGGGTTCACACCTGGGTGTTTTTGAGTGCTGATCAAAGCGCTGAAAAACGCTCAAGAAGTGAAATGCTATTAATCCCTATGGGCATGGTTCCCACCTGTGCGTATTTCAGCCCGTTTTGTCGCGCTGAAAAGCGCCCTACGCGCGAAAAAGTACTTGATTTCAGCGTTAATCCATTGGTATTCCCCAGTGTGGCTCTGGGTTAATTTTCTGTACCATGTAACCCCTTGTAGCCACACTCAATACAGCGTAGGTCTTACCTTGTCCGCGATCCCCGCTTTGTCCTCAGGCCTTCCGGGTTCCGTCCCTTGCGAGCGTCCGTGTGTTTAAAAGAAAAAAAAAATACGAAAAACAGATAGAGAAAAAAAAAAAAAAAAATCACACCGCCAGGGAGGTTAAAAAACGTGCGTCGAACGCGCGTTTCATTGGACAAAAAAAGTGCTAAAAACGCGCATAAAACACGCCTATTAGGAACGCCCAGGTGTGCACCCAGCCTAAGTGGCATTGAGTGAGGGCTCTACCTTTCCCATTCAGAGTGTTGGTGCTCGGGAGATTACAGGAACCTAATAATAAGAAAAATTCCACCTCTTACACAAGTTGCATGTAAAGTCTATATCTGGGGAAACAAGAAAAGTAGTCCCACTGCAAGGGTTAAGTGCTCATTTATGTCTAGGGGCTGGAGGAAAGCAGATTTATTTTCCTGAACTCCAGTCCCCTTGCGATCAGCACTCTCCTCTTCTCCCCTCACTGCTCAAGCTGGTGGAATGTCTCTCGGTGTCCTCACATCTAATGTAGGTCTGTGGAACCTGCATTAGACATAGTGACATCGGTGGGCTATAGACTGCCGCAGCCCAGGGGGAGCAAACCAGTCTATCAGCCCAGAGGGAGCTGGCGGGCGCGGGGATCAGGTAAGTAAATCTGCCTTACTGCAGCCTCACCTCTAGACAAAAGCAAGCAGTTAACCTTTGCAGTGCAGGAACAGTCCTACAGACATGGGCTTTACACACCAACACACACACACACCCACCATAAAGTTATGACCACCCACCTAATATTAAGAAGGTTCCCCTTTTGCTGCCAAAACAGCCCTGACTCAAGGAAGCAGGGACTCCACTAGACCTCGGAAGGTATTCTGTGGTGTCTGGCACCAGGCCATCAGTAGCAGATACTTTAATTCCGGTAAGTTGCAAGGTAGGACCTCCATGGATCAGACTTGTTTTTCCAGCACATCTCACAGATGCTCGATTAGATTAAAATCTGGAGAATTTGGAGGCCAAGTCAACACCTAAAAGCCGTTGTTGTGTTCCTCAAACCATTCTTGAATTATTTTTTAAGTGTGGCAGCACACATTTTCCTGCTAAAAGGAAAGTCTTTTTGACACCAGAGGCAGCCAGTAGGGGTGGTAGGGTGTGGTGGCTGAGTGACGCCACCCTCCACCATTGGTTGCTAGGAGCTGGGTGGGACGCTGGCCAGAGCGTATGGCCCACATCCCGCCTGGCTCTTATCAACCTGGGATGCTTTGGCCGGAAAGGGGGCAGCAGGCACACTTCAAACATTGTGCAGCAAAGCTGCCATAGCGCTTTGCCTGTCGCCCCCCAATGTAACTACAGCTATAGCTGTAACTCTTGCCCTCTTTTCCCAAAACCTACCCGAAATGCACTACAAGAAATGTAAAAACCCCAAACATGTTTTTTTTTTTTATATGGAGTTAATATTTTGTACACCCACCTTGGGGTCTGCGGAGATAAATATACAAAAAATTGTCCAAGAGAGATAAAGAGATCTTTTCTAACAGATATATTTACTTAAAGGAGAACTATGAGGTGAGTGCTTATCTCTCACCTCATAGTTCTAGCCGACCTGTGACAATGAGACTGTCACAGGTCGGCTCAGTAGATCAGGAAGTGAGTGAACACATAGCGGTGTTCGCTCACCTCTCGATCATGTCACGGCTCTCTGCCGTGACAGGGGAGGGGCTGGATTCCTCCCTCCCCGCTCCAATCCGCCAGCGCTGACTGGCGGAACGGACGGGGGAGGGGACGCTCACAGCTGGCTCTGCCTCTAGATAGGCAGAGCCAGCTGTCACTGATGCAGCTGGGCGGATCCAGATATAATTGTCGGGATCTGCTTCAGCTGCGGCATCTCAGAATACCGCGAGTAGCTCGCGGTATACTGAGCTTATGGTGACGGGAGGACGCTAGTTTGTGTCCTCCCGTTACCCCAAGGAGAACTATGGGGAAAAGCCCTAACCCCATAGTTCTCCTTTAAGGTCGTTCAGATTGCTCAAATGATATTTGTGACCTGCAGATTTCACATTTCATGTTTTTTTTTCTGTACAATAAAAAATAAAAATAAACACAAAATAAATTTTGAGTTTCCGTGCTTGTCCAGGGAATAAAACTTCAGTGAAGAAGGTCAGAAAAATTATAGAATTGGTCAAGTGTCTAAATGCTTTTATAGTGCACTGTATGTATATAGCTTTAAAAAGATAATAATTAAAGCTGATAATTTGCTTTAATAAAAACATTCCATGAAATGTACATTATATAACATATAACCTTGTTTTTCAAAATTCTTTATTATAATCATTTTTCGCTGGGTTTCTCTTTTTGTTTTGCCGTACAGAAAGTCTGTCAGATAACGCCACAGCTTTCAGTAGCAGAGCAAAACATCTCAGAAGACAAATGTGGTGGCGGGAATGTAAGGTAAGTACTTATTGGATCAAAATATAGAGCATCAAAGTCTCTGCTGTTTTACCCGATGTGAAGGTTTAAAGTGCACTTCTCATATAGACAGGATCTTCATCACTGATAAACCAAGGCTGAAGATGAATAGCATTTCAAAAAATGATATCTTATGAAGGCCTAACTAACAAATAGCCTGGGGGCCCTGGAGGTGCCCTAATATAATATAGTGCGTTTGCTGGTTTGCCTACACCATCCTAATGAACATGCGTTAAATAGCAGATTGGATAACTATTCTAGATGTGGCAACCAGCATGGGAATTTTAGATTTAGGTTTTGTTGTTATTTTATAGTAGCTTCAAACTTTCCTATATGTAACCTATGCAATGAAAAGGATATTCCTCTCCTGGGAATACCCCAAAAACTCAATAAAGTTTGAAAACAAAAAAGATATCTTACAGAACAACTCTGTAAAAAAAATGAATTAAGCATTGCAGTGTGGCTACCCCTCACCCCCTTCCGCTGCAAAGGTTAGCTTTCATTCTCATCTAGGGACAAAAAAAAAAGGTTATACTGACCTGAGCCAGCCAGGCGTGACAGCGTTCCCTCCGGCCCGTCTCCTCCACTGCAGCGATGGTATGTCCCTTAGCGTCCTCACATCCTATACCCAGTGTATAGGAGGTGATGACTCGAGGATCCTTAGACTGCTGCAGCAGAGGGGGAGCGAGGCTGGAAGAGCAAGCAGGCTCCAAGGACCGGGTGTGTTTAACTTTTTTTTAGTTTAGTCCCTAGACAAAAACAAGCAGATACTCTTGCAGCGCAAGGGTAGCCCCACTGCAAGGATTAATAAAACATTTTGCCCGGACTTCTGCTCTAAACTATGTTTCTATAATGAGGATTGCCCCATCTATTCAATTTATTACAACCCCATTCCAGTGCTCTCCCTCACATTTACTGTAAGATCACACAGGTGTGCTGTTTACATACATGCCATATAATCTTTATTCCCATTATTAAAAGCATAGAATTAGATTCAAATTTACTAAATAACAATACTGCTGGCACTCATTTATCTAATTATATCGAAATTCTGCTGCTTGTCCGGTATGAAAGACCTCATTATTCAAAAACTATTCTTTTATAAGTGTGATGCATTTCCATACATCCTTGATACAGTATAATAACACTTAATTAGAGAGCCTAATAAAACAAGATTCCAATCTGATATTCGTGAATGACACGCTGAGTGTTTAGAGCAGCTGTACATAGAATTCTAATATGTAAATGCATATCGGTAGCTCCATTCACCCGCTAAAACTGAAGCACAGCCTTGGTGCATGTACATGGGCTTTGCCATAGGCTGACATTTAGGCAGATCTAACCGGTCAGAGGCTCTTCTTGAACACATAATTCACCCCTTGAAAGCAACTAGCAGGTGTAAACGGATAAAGGGAGCTGCTGACGGTCTGTGGTACCTGCACTTTATATCTGCTAGCACCTTTTTATGTCACTTTAGAAGAATTCTGTTCATTAAACTGTATAGATCAGGGATGTCCAAACTCCGGCCCTCCAGCTGTGGTGAGACTACAAATCCCATGAAGCATCTCCGGGAGTCATGTCTGTGGCTATGAGAATCTTGCAAAGCCTCATGGGATTCGTAGTTCCACCACAGCTGGAGGGCCGCAGTTTGGACATCCCTTGTATAGATGTATAAGCTATATGATGTCAAAAGTAATTTTTATATCATTTTATCATCCATACTTTCAGTGTTATGTAAAGTGTCCTTGTGCTTTGTGTTTTTAGATGAAAGCCATAGTGGCCTCGGTTTTCATTCTCATCCTGCTAGTGATCATTGGTAAGTATCAAGTGTACAGGATTTATTATGATTTTCTTAATTTACAGTATTTGATGCAGCAAAAGGTTAATCAAAACCTGGACACAGGCTGGCTTAGTTGATCATTTATTTTCACAACAAATAGCCCAATGAAAACCTCACTTCTGTTATTAACTAGATCTTCTGAATGGGATGCTATACAATGAATATAATCACTCTCATTTCTGTGTGTTAATGTTAGGAACATAATTAAAAAGCTCCATTATTTGGACAAATGTTTAACAGACTTCTCTGCTCTGGTCTGTCTTAAAAAAATCATCTAATGGCTGCTGTTCTATTATTAGGCAATAAACACCCAGGGGTGATGTGTGCAGCTCGTAGGTTTGTTTAGCATGTAGTAGCAGAACAGCCACTTTATCCTAAAAGCTGTTATTCAGAAAGACAGATCAATAGTGATATCCAAGAGAATACTAGCAATGCTGATTGATTCTAGAGAGTTCCTCCTGGAAACCCTGGAAGCCAAGCTAAGTTCTAACCCTCAAATCTACCATCTTTATGCCAATGACACTCAAATATATCTCTCCACACCACAACTCACCCCCTCAGTGTCCTTGAACGTCACTAATTTACTAACTGACATATCGGTCTGGATGTCTTAAAACTGAGCTCATTATATTTCCTCCCGCCCCGTTCCCCAACTTTTCCATTAAGATTGATAACACAACTATACCTCCCTCCATGCCAAGGTGCTAGGTGTGATCCTTGACTCTGACCTCCCCTTTCTGCCCCACATCCAATCACTATCCAAATCATAACATCTCCAAAATATGCCCCTTCCTAACCAATGAAACGGCAAAACTACTCATCCACTCGCTTGTTATCTCTCGTCTCGACTATTGCAACTCCCTCCTCATCAGCTTACCTCTACACAGGCTATCCCCCCCCCCCTCAGTCTATCATGAATGCTGCTGCTAGACTCATCCATCTAACCAATCACTGAGTGTCTGCAAATCCTCCTCTGACTATCCACTGGCTTCCAATTGTCTAAAGAATAAAATTCAAAATATTAACAACCACTTACAGTCATCCAGAACTCTGCCCCCGGCTATACCTCCAACCTTGTCTCAAAGTATCACCCTAACTGTCCCCTCCGCTCCTCCCAAGACCTCCTACTCTCTTTCTCCCTTGTCAACTCCTCACATGCTCACCTCCAGGACTTCTCTGGAGTCTCCCCCATCCTTTGGAACTCCTTACTCCAACCCGTCCAACTGTCTTCTACTCTTTCAACCTAACCACTGAACTATCACTTTCTCAAACAATTAATCCCCACACAGCTACCATATCACTTGCCCCTCCCTTCTAGATGGTTAGCTGGGTCCTCCTTATATTGTAAAGCGATGCGGAAACTGTTGGCGCTATATAAATCCTGTATTATAATAATAATAATGATAAGCCACAGCTTACGGGCTTGTGTACACAGGCATTTGGTTTAGAATTGCCTTCCCCCCCATACAAGTCAATAGAAATGATAAAAGCAACTTGATGTACGGCAATACCACCTGTGAAAGAATTCTGAAGCATCTCAAACTGACGCATGCTGAATACACATGAAGACAAATAGTTTGTTTTCTCCACAAAGGATACAAACTCTGTAGCCCCTCATCCTGTGTCGGTAACCAACCTAGAAGACACACATACACAGTCCACATCCGGCCAGCCAGTGCCTCACATATATATTATTATGCATTATTAACACTTACTGAACTTACACACTAGTTTTCTATTGAGCACCTTTTCTTAGGTCCAAGACATTTTATGTAACAATCTGTGTTATGTATTTTTTACTTACTTACAGTCCCGATCATCCTGAAGTATCGGTCCTAACCAGCTGGATCCAAGCCATGGTTCAGAGGGATACCTAGGACTTCTGATCTTGGGATCAACTGTACAGAACTGTATTATTTTGTTTCCTTCTACTTCTAACCTGTACATTCCTTTCTCCAAACAAAAGGACCAGTTTATCATTCCCTTTGGACATTCAAAGCAGACCTAACTCATTGTTAATGACAAAGAGCTGGAGGCCTTATAAGCCTGTAATTTATTGATTGTCTTTTTAGTTAGTTAACTCATCATTCTAAATTGAATTAGGACTTGTTCAGAATGCACATTTGCCTTGGTGCACCAGTATTTCTCGTTGACCTTTCTGATATACAGTATGTAAAGTCTAAAACTAAAATAGCATTACATCAGAAACTTTACTCTCACTTTAAATTGGGGGGAAATTTTCAACTCTATATTTACTGAAATTCACTGAGATACCCATATCCTTGCAGTTTTGAATGGGCAACCCGTGACCTACTTTTATATATCCCCAATTCTTTTCAGTTGCATCTTCTGTACCATTGCAGTTATTTGACACGTTAAACTGTGATTATACTTTTGCTGTTCCGTTTATTGTGTAATTTGTTTATTAATGAACTTTGTCGGACAGTTATTCTAAGTTAAAAAAGATGTGACCATTGCAGACAGACAGAATTGTCCATATATTATATCATATTATATAATAGGTCCTTTTCAAACAAGACTGGTATATCATTTATGAGCGAGTTGAGTCACTGAGTTTTTACAATGCCAGCATCAACATGTGCTTGGCTCTCTTCTATGCTGTGATAGGGTGTTATTACCCCTATTTTGCAATACGGAAGGGAGGGGGGTAGTGGGGGGTTGAATTTGATATTGCTGCTGCAGTCGGTGCAATAATACATGACTAAAAGTGTTAGGAATTTTTGTAATGGCCACAATAAGTCTGCATAACTGGAAACTCAGGTGAGGATATCTTGTTGTGGGGTCTGTGTGCTGCTAAGGAGCTGTGTAATATATAAGTCATCATATATATATCTAAAATTGATTTACCAGTTTGTCTTACAAAAAAAATATAAATTTGGTTTGTCCCCATGAAAGAAGAAAATACAATTTTGCAATGTCATGGCCTAGCTTTATCATTGTTTATGGTCACAGAATGAAAGTAGTCTGCTACTAATCATTGCAAATTATTTTTTATTTAAGTAAGAATGCTGTAATGAAGTCAAGGAGAATATAAATTGATTATGCGAGGGCTCCCTATTATAGAGGACATTACAAATGCCAGTAGTTTGTTTCCGAACTATTTGCTCAACCCTACAGACTTTTTTTTATGTACAGTAATCTGTGTTATTTCTTTAGCCAGTGAAGGTTGCATGGGGTGTTTAGAAAAAGCTTTGCTCATACATGACAGTATGAATAAGTATAATCACGAAGACGCATATGGCCTGGTAGTGGCAATTGATGTAACTGTTTTGAAGCATTGTTTATGATATTCAGAATGTGGTCTCCCAATGCAAGTATTTATTTTCCAGTGATTGGCCAGAGACTTTTACTTTTTTTTTAGAAAAGACTTTCAGAAGGTCCCGACAATGTAGATTCTCAGAAAAAAACAGATCACTTACTACTTGAAATGGCATTTTTTTTCATTTTCAGTTGGATCGGGACATAATCTCACATCTATAGTTCCTGCGGCAGACAGCCAGGAAGAAAATCAGCCCCAAGTGAAATACCCTCTTCCAACTCTTTATCTAAAAATAAACATGACACTTAGTCAAGTCATTGGGCAAGTTGGGGTATGTGAGGGTGTTTGGTCTGCATATGCACCACTAACCACTCTTAGTGGTCACCTTTATTCTAATTGGGAGAGTTGCTTGTCTGCACCTAGCCTAACCCATAGCAAACATTCTGATTTGGTATCATCCCCACGCATGTAGCATCTTGTGTGCTATAAGTCCTATACCACTGCAATGCACCCCTTTGGTGAAAGCAGTTGTTATTAACATAAAGAGATTTTTATTGTACCATGCGGTTTGCCTGCTTTGCAAAATACAATAGTCTGTGCAGAATCGCATACGATGTGAGTCCTAACTCAATAAACAAAGGTATAGTAAAAAGTAATAGTTATTACAGCAGCTCCATTTTTCTTCATAGACACCTACAAACACTTACAGGTCTATTCACTAAAGGGTGAAGAGTTTGGAGGTAGCAGGAGAAGTGAACAATGTAGGCCAAAATAGCTGATTTGGAAACATTCTCCAATTTGGCTCATCTTCCAGTTCAGCTATATTGTCTTAGATTATTCACTTCTCCCGCCTTCTCCAAATTCTTCACCCTTTTGTGAATAGCCCTGTTAATGTTTTTATCCTTTTTTCCCCTCTCTTGTCTGTTTTATTCATTGTTACTACTGTAAAGATTACAGTTTTACCAAATTGGCAGGCTAGTCTGGTATTTGGTTTTATTCCAGACTTGCTTGACCCCTACCATGTGTGGGATATACACAATCACATTAGATCAAACAGTTGTCATGTTAATTTATGGAATTATAGGAGGCCTGTACTGTGAAATTATAGATTGGTGACTTGTCCTAATAAACACTAGGTGCGTGGGTGACATTTTAAATCCATGCAGATGATTGACTTGGAACCAGTATTGAATTAGGTGTTCTGCCTTCAGTCTCACTTTTCTGATTTGTGAGCTTGTCTGAGCCAAAAGCTGATGATGTCGGAGACCGCTAGAAAACTGGCATTGTCAGAAGGATGATTGAAAGGTCATTTTCAGAATTTTCAGTATAGGTTTCCCTTCAAATATGAGAAATTCAGACTTAATGGATAAAACCAAATCCTTTATAAATGAACCACCACCATGCAATTTTTGTCCATGATATAAATGTTCTCTGGTTCCCTATCTTAGTGCAGAGATAAGGATAGGATACAAAGGTAAATGTAAGATAAAAGTGGACCAATTTGGGATTATTCAGCCAGTTATGCACATCAAGCCCTATATACAGATTAAAGGTGGAGTTGTTGCCCATAGTAGCCAGTTTGATCTTTGATTTCTTGCTGTAACATGAACTTTAGATTTGAAATTGAAATACGGACAGCACCTGCACTGTTTTTTCTTACACTGTGTATACATATGCGATAGATAATCCTGTCCCTAGAGGTATTGCAGTATTACAAATGTATATTCTTTTTTTGACAACCATTGACAACTACTGTAGACTGTGTAAGATATAGTGACAGTTCTATTTCGTGCAGGAAGTGATAAATGGTTGTCAAGGGTCATGTAATTACACACTAGTACACACACAGAAATATGCATTGCTGTACATTCCTAAATGTAGCATCATAAACCCGCTAAAATACACCTCACACGGTAAATTTTCACCAACATAGCTTAAACTTCACCATCTATGCTGCCAAGTGCCAAATCAGAAAAAGACACATCTACTAAGTTAAACCATTTGTGAAAGACTTCTGTTTTCCCCGAATTCTTGCATTTCTACCATTTGTGTTTTTCCAAATCTGTTATTTGTATATATGGGTTTCATGTGTTAATAATGCGTTATGTTGTCTATTTATATAATTTATCTCTTATAATTAAACCATTCACATTTCTGCAATATGTGTTCAAGTGGTCTTTATTGAATTGTCTGTCATTCTCAAGTGCTGTGATTCACCATTGTGTTATCTGGTTAGTTACACAACATTTATACCTTCCCTCTTTAACCACCAACTCCATCTTTGGTAAAACAGTGTTGCATTGACCAAGTTTTAAAAGTATATTTCTGTAAAAAAGGAACATTTGCTTTTAACTAGATTTAGGAAACGCAGCCAACGTCTGTCGGCTCTATGCGAACTGTGCAGTCACCCTCCAGCGGACCAATCTCAAGTGGAAAATATGACACAACAAGAGATCAACCTCAAGGCTGTCTGCTTTTTGCATACATATGCAATGCCATGCAACTATCATTTCCATAAAGAGAGGTCAGCAATGGCAGCCTCCACATATTGTGTATGACAGGTGTCATTTAATGACTAGTAAGGAACTACTTTTTTTATTTTTTGTATTGATGTTATTTATCAATTGCCATCTCTCTACCTCTGTCTCTTTACATGGCCAAATATCCCCCTATGCTGTAGAAACTGCCCGAGAATGTTTCACCCCGGTGTACCTCCCCATTGGCATTGCTGTAAAGGATATACGCTATCATGAAGGTGACTATGGGGATTGATTTACTAAAGGCAACTAGGCTGTTCACTTTGCAAGGGAATTTGCACTTAGCAGGGGAGGTTTGACCTTAGTTTAGTGAATGGGAGGAAGCTCTGCTGACTTCCAACACCAAATCATGTTCAAGAAAAAATTCTGTTTTTTTTTTAATTTTCCTTGCACATGATTGGGTGTTCTTTACAAAGTCAAGTTTCCCCACATTCACCAAGCTAAGGGAAACTTTCCCTGCAAAGTGAACAGTCTATTTGCCTTTAGTAAATCAATCCCTAATGTGTCATCCATTTATGCAATCTCTTTCATAATTTCAACATGCCTGCTCTATATTGGTATTGGAAAGCAAGAACTGAGGCATTGTGGGAACTGCTAGAATAGCAAAATATATTCTCTAAGCCCTCGAAAATGTCATGTTCATTGTAAAAGCTCTGTTTGCCATAAGATGGTACATGGTTTCATTTCTCCTAACTTTTAGGGTGTATGATTAACTTAATACTATGTTCTTATTAAGGGGGACATGACCTTAAATTTAATTTGAGGAAATCATCTTCAAAAGATCTATTAAATATGGCAGTTTTGGAAATTCCTAAAACTGCACAGAGCTTTTTATATTGTTTTCATGATTGCTGAAATTGCCAATTGCTCATTCCTGGAATCTGCTCTAGTACGTTTATTGAATATAACTGATAATATCAAGCAATGTCAGTGACAAACAGAATTATGTAAAACAATGAGTATCTGTAATATGAATCCAATGCTATTTGAAATTTGAAAGACGTTAAAGAATGACATAGAACACTTTGTTCTGATTCTTATCCATTATTTGCTTCGTTTAGCTTTGCATACAGTTAAGTCATTTGTTGATGTTTCTGTACAGTCTGCTGAATATCTTCTAGTCTTACTGATTATTTTCAAAGGTGGAAAAAACGTTGTGGGGAGAGAAAATCTTATTTTGAAATTTTTGAGAACAAAAGATCTTTTTTCTTTCTTTCCAAATCATATCCTCGGCAAGTTTCCATTTAATACAACCGGCTGAATAGGAAATGTGATCAAATCTCATAAGAGAGCTTGTTTAAACAGACAAATAAATAAAAGAAGTGTCATCCGTAGCAACCAGTCAGGTTTACTGGACCAAAATGTACGCTATATGTCTAAAGGTGTGGTCATTCCAAAACCATAGAAAGTTATACAGAAATGCCCCTCCTTCCCCTTTGTTGCTATAACAGCCTCCACTCTTCTGGAAAGGCTTATTGCAGGGTGACCATGAGATTTTGTCTCCATTAAGCCAAAAGAGCATTTCTGAGGTCCGGTACCAATGTTGGAGGAGAAGACCACCTCTCATTCAACGTTCCAATTTATACCAAATGTGTTTTAATAGAGTTGAGGGCAGGACTTGTGGCGACCACCAAACTTGTCAAACCATGGGGTCTATTCACTATGCTGCCGAGTGAATGACAGATAAGAAGTGAAGTGAGCCGAACACTGTTCGGCTATTCACTTCAGCCGTACATCGGCTGAAATCCGCCGTACATCGGCCTGCTTCGTGTGGCTTCGGGTCGGCCGAACATGCTCAGCATTCGGCCAACCCGAAGTGCAGAAGGAGTTCGACTCAGCCGATCCAACATCTGGATCGGCTGAGCGGAACCTCCGGCAGGCTTCTCACTGCTGTTCCGGCTATTCTTAAAGATGCCGAACAGCAGTGAGTGAATAGCCGAATGCCGCCGATCGGCATTTGGCTCGGCTGTTCTGCTCGGTCCCTCAGAGGGACCGAGCAGAACAGAAAAAGAGTTAAAAAAGTAAATAGAAAACGATTGTGCGGAGCTAGCAGTGACAGCTAGCTCCGCCCAATAGTTTCCTATTGTCCGGCTCTGGGAGCCCCCCGCTCCCGGCCGCCAAGAAGAGAAACCCTGCTGTGTCTTTTTTTTCTTTATTCTGACACTGAGCAATGTCAGAATAGAGAAAAAAAAAGACGAATTCCCATTCAAAAGCATTGGGAGTTTACTATTGGCTATTTCAATTTGCAATAGCCAATAGTAAACTAGCATTGTACC